>NW_012102334.1:0-614 GCF_000951045.1 Mandrillus leucophaeus
GCTAATTTTTGTATTTTTAGTAGAGACGAGGTTTTGCCGTGTTGACCAGGCTGGTCTTGAACTCCTGACCTCAGGTGATCCACCCACCTCGGCCCCCAAAGTGCTAGGATTACAGGCGTGAGCCATCAAGCCCAGTAAGTCATCGCCTTTTAAAGGTCCATCTCTTAATATTGCCACACTGGGGATTAAATTTCTTCTTTTTCTTTTTATTATTTTTTCTAAGATGGAGTCTCACTATGTTGCCCAGGCTATTCTTAAACTCCTAGGCTCAAGCAGTCCTCCTGCCTTGGCTTCCCAAAATGCTGGGATAACAGGCCTGAGCTGCCATCTCCGGCAGGGATTAAATCCTAACACAAGTTTTGGAGGGGACAAACACCTTACAAAACATACATAAAATTTTTTTAAGTTAAAGCACAAGATAGAAGCTGTAACATTTTCTTCCTGTATTCCAGTGAACTTTCTTCTGTACATGGGGTGTGTGTACCCCTCCTTATAGACCACTGACCTATAACACAGAGTTCAAAGTCCTTCCCCTGTTATAAACAGAGTCCTTGCCTTTCACCTCTCCCTGCCTTGAACCTTATACTCCCACAACATTGATTTTTTTTTTTTTT
>NW_012102334.1:4524-6381 GCF_000951045.1 Mandrillus leucophaeus
ACTCTTGTTGCCCAGGCTGGAGTGCAATGGCACGATCTCGGCTCACCGCAACCTCTGCCTCCCGGGTTCAAGTGATTCTCCTGCCTCAGTCTCCCAAGTAGCTGGGATTACAGGCATGTGCCACCATGCCCAGCTTATTTTTAGTAGAGACAGGGTTTCTCCATGTGGGTCAGGCTGGTCTTGAATTCCTGACCTCAGGTGATCCGCCTGCCTCGGCCTCCCAAAGTGCTGGGATTACAGGCGTGAGCCACCGCGCCTGGCTATTAATTGTATTTTAATTGTTACGGGGCAACCTGTGCTGATTTAACTTATGTTTCTATCACCCTGGAGGATTGGGGCTGAAAGAGAAATTAAGTCAGAGTATAAAAAAGTAGAAACAGTTGGGCCAGGTGCAGTGGGTCAGGCCTGTAATTCCAGCACTTTGGGAGGCCGAAGCGGGCAGTTTGCCTTAGCTCAGGAGTTCAAGATCAGCCTGGGCAACATGATGAAACCCCGTTTTTACTAAAATACAAAAAGATTAGCCAGGCATGGCGGCGTGCACCTATAGTCCCAGCTTCTTGGGAGGCTGAGGCAGGATAATTGTTTGAACCTGGGAGGCAGAGGTTGCAGTGAGCCAAGATGCCAAGATTGTGCCTCTGCATTCCAGCCTGGGCAACAGAGCGAAAAAAAAAAAAAAAAAAAAAAAAAAAAGGAAAAGAAAAGTAGAAAAAGTTGTATTTTTTGCACACTTGAGAGTTTCCAGACTGATGTTTGAAACTACTATTCTTATTGACCTTGGCTCTTGGTACAGAGAGTTGTAATTTACCCAGGTGCTGGTTCAAAAGGGAGTTATGTGAAAAGCACATATACATTCATCAGGTAGAGTGCTAGGAAATAGATGGCATTGCTAAATGAAGATATTTAAGGAGAGTTTAAAAGGGGACTCTACGAAGCTATCGCTGTGAGGTTTACCTCCACAATGGATTGGGCAACACTCAAGACTTGTCATAGCAGGTCCTGTTTCCATTCCTAGGCCTGCAGAGGCCATGAGAGGAACTGGTTACAGGAACGCAGAGTCAGGGAAAGCTGTGTGGGCAAGGTCACCTGACTGAGTATAGATGTTTGAAGTGACCCTGATAGGAAACAAGCACCCTGACCTTGTTCTCTTGTTCTTCTATCTCCCACCAGCGGCCCCCACCTTTAACTGAACCCAACTCGAAGGCAGAGAGCAAGTCAGCCTGTTGCTGATGTAGTCCCGGGCACAGGGCATGGTGGGTAAGGTGGAGAGAACATCAAGTGGGCACACCAAAGACACCAGCACAACAGATAACCCTAAGCATCACAGTAGGTATCGAGTCAGACATGAGCAGGGTAGGAGAGTCCCCCTCCTCAAACCACCACTAGGAATGTCAGGCAGCCATCAGGTGATGGTCAGGTGGTTATTAAATGGTATCTCAAAAATAATAATTGGTCACAGCCAGAGCCAGGGAAAGGCAGTCTCTCAATAGATAAAAGCACCTGAAACTGGTGATCAGCAGCTTCCCCGTCAGATCTCAGGAGTTGGGCAAGTGGGCTCAAGCATGCTCATTAAGAGACAAAATGGGCCGGACACGGTGGCTCAAGCCTGTAATCCCAGCACTTTCAGAGGCCGAGGTGGGCGGATCACAAGGTCAGGGGTTCAAGACCAGCCTGGCCAATATGGTGAAACCCTGTCTCTACTAAAAATACAAAAAAACATTAGCTGGGTGTGGTGGCGCATCTACTGTAGTGTAATCCCAGCTACCCAGGACGCTGAGGCAGGAGAATTGCTTGAACCCAGGAGGTGGAGGTTGCAGTGAGCCGAGATTGTGCCACTGTACTCCAGCCTGGGCAACAAAG
>NW_012102334.1:11149-11666 GCF_000951045.1 Mandrillus leucophaeus
GTCTTGCTTTGTCACCCAGACTGGAGTGCAGTGGTGTGCTCTCAGCTCACTATAACTTCCGCCTCCTGGGTGCAAGCGATTCTCCTGCCTCAGCCAACTGACTAGCTGGGATTACAGGCACCTGCCACAATGCCTGGTGCCTGGCAAATTTTTGTCTTTTTTTTTTTTTTTTTTAAGTAGAGACAGGGTTTCACCATGTTGGCCAAGCTGGTCTCGAACTCCTGACTTCAAGTGATCTGCCCACCTCAGCCTCTCAAAGTGCTGGGATTACAGGCATGAGCCACTGTGCCTGGCCCACCTAATTAGCTTCTTTAATCCTCTGCATCACCACAAGATAGGTACTACTATGATCACTATTTTACAGGTGAGCAAATGAAGCACAGAGAGGTTAAGGAGGAACAGGGTTATCTGTTACAACTCTTCAGCAGGGCATTCTGGGCAGTACTGTCTAATTTGTGAGAGGCAAGGGGACTATTTGTTAATTATTTATTATTATTATTATTATTATCATCATCAT
>NW_012102334.1:11716-12110 GCF_000951045.1 Mandrillus leucophaeus
CTCTGTCACCCAGGCTGGAGTGTAGTGGTGCCATCTCTGCTTACTGCAACCTCCGCCTCCCAGGTTCAATCAATTTTCCTGTCCCAGCTTCCTGAGTAGCTAGGACTACATGTGCCTGCTACCATGCCTGGCTAATTTTTGTGTTTTTAGTAGAGACAGGGTTTGACTGTATTATTCACGCTGGTCTTGAACTCCTGACCTCAGGTGATCCACCTGCCTTGGCCTCCCAAAGTGTTGGGATTACAGGCATGAGCCTCTGCACCCAGCCTTAACTGCTAGTCAATTAAGCCTCTTTCCTTTATACATTACCCAGTCTCAGGTATGTCTTTATTAGCAGCACGAGAACAGACTAATACACCCCCTTTCATCAGTCTTTGATAGTGAGGAGCAAACA
>NW_012102334.1:12160-12468 GCF_000951045.1 Mandrillus leucophaeus
AGAGCCTTCCTCTGTCACCCAGGTTGGAGTGCAGTGATACAATCTTGTCTCATTGCAACCTCTGCCTCCTAGGTTCAAGTGATTCTCATGCCTCAACCTCCTGAGTAGCTGGGATTACAGGCATGCACCACCATGCCTGGCTGAATTTTGTATTTTTTAGGAGAGACAGGGTTTCACCACATTGGCCAGAATGGTCTTGAACCCTTGATGTGTATTAGTCCGTTTTCATGCTGCTGATAAAGACATACCTGAGACTGGGCAATTTACAAAAGAAAGAGGTTTAATGGACTTATAGTTCCACATGACTG
>NW_012102334.1:12518-13659 GCF_000951045.1 Mandrillus leucophaeus
GGGTGGATTACCTGAGGTCGGGAGTTTGAGACCAGCCTGACCAACATGGAGAAACCCCATCTCTACTAAAAATATAAAATTAGCCGGGCATGGTGGCACACGCCTGTAATCCCAGCTACTCGGGAGGCTGAGGCAGGAGAATCACTTGAACCTGGGAGGCAGAGGTTGTGGTGAGCCGAAATCAAGTCACTGCACTCCATCCAGCCTAGGCAACAAGAGGGAAACTCCATCTCAAAAAAAAAATATATATATATATGTATATACACACACACACACACACACACACACACACACATCTCAAGGTGAAGTTTCCCAAACCTTAATTCTTGACTTCTGTGCACCCACAGGCTCAACACCACATGGACTCTGCCAAGGCTTGGGGCTTCCATCGTCGGAAGCAACAGCCTGAGCTGTACCTTGGCTCCTTTTAGTCATGGGTGGAGTGGCTGGGACGCAGGACACCAAGTCCCTAGGCTGCACACAGCACAGGGACCCTGGGCCCAGACCAGGAAACCATTTTCTCCCAGGCCTCTGGGCCTGTGATAGGAGGGCCTGCAGTGAAGACCTCTGATATGCCCTGGAGACATTTTCCCCATTGTCTTGGTGATTAACATTTGGCTCCTCGTTACTTAGGCAAATTTCTGCAGCCAGCTTGAATTTCCCCTCAGAAAATGTTTTTTCTTTTTTATCTCATTGTCAGACTGCAAATTTTCCAAACTTTTATGCTATTTCCCTTTTAAAACTGAATGCTTTTAAGAGCACCCAAGTCATTTATTGAATGCTTTGCTGCTTAGAAATTTATTTTTCCAGATACCCTAAATCATCTCTCTCAACTTCAAAGTTTCACAAATCTCTAGGGCAGGGGAAAATGCTGACAGTCTCTTTGCTAAAACATAACTAGAATCACCTTTGCTCCAGTTCCCATCCTCATCTTCATCTGAGACCACCTCAGCCTGGACCTTATTGTTCATATCACTATCAGCATTTTTGCCAAAGCCAATCAACAAATCTCTAGGAAGTTCCAAACTTTCCAATATTTTCCTGTCTTCTTCTGAGCCCTCCAAACTGTTCCAACCCCTGCTTGTTACCTAGTTCCAAAGTTGCTTCCACATTTTGGGGTATCTTTTTTTTTTTTTTTTTT
>NW_012102335.1:0-997 GCF_000951045.1 Mandrillus leucophaeus
CATTTTTATTTCAAATCAAGATGTACTCTCACCATGTTACCCAGGCTGACCTTGCTCTCTCTTCCCTGTTTCTCAGGGGCCTACATGCTTCTCAGTCTGGCTGAATGTCTTCAACACAGATCGCTTCCCAGTCCCTCAGGGAAACATTCCTCGGAGATCCCTGTCCTGAGGGTCTCTCTCTCCAAACCTGTTTCTGCTGGCTTGGGCAGGTTCCATGACCCTGGAGCTCTTGGCTTCCATACGTGTCTCCAACAGGGAAGCTGTCTTGCTCTCCCTGTTTCACCTCAAGGCTGCGTGGCTTGCCTAGCATGAGCAGTAGGCAAGCGGGACTGGCCAGGTCTTATTGGACAGGCGGTGTGGCATTTACACTCTACACTTACTGTCTCGTTCTTGAGGGACAGTTTCTCCTCTGCTCCTGGGTGGACTGACTCCCTGAATCTTCTGGTCCCCTCGAGGATACCGGGCATTCTTTGATTTCCGTTGGAATCGATGGAAAGGTCCCTTGGGACCCTAATCACCGGGCACGGGCCTAGACACCGCTGTTGGTTTCGCCGTCGCCCCGTACGGCCGGGCTGGCACACATTCACATCCTCGGCTCGAGGATACGCCAGTGCCACGCGTGGGGCCAATGGCTCCACCGCGGAACCGCCACTGTCCCGGTTTCCGCGGGTCCTAGAAGGCAGTAGCACCCTGCAGGAGCCTCGGGGCTTTTGAAAGCGGGGGCAGGCCTCCGCTCTTTCGGAGGGGGAGGGAGGCCGAGGACTCATGGGTCTGTGAATTTTGAGATGACACCACGTCTTAAGTCCCAGGGGATGATTCTGTGCTGCAGCGAGGCCCCGCCTGCCTCAGCCGATGATGGCGAGTCCATCCTCTCTCCCCCGGAGGGGTCCAAAATCCCATCTCAAGAGGAGTCCTGAGACCCCAGCGGAGGTCCTGAAGCTCCCCCTCCACCGGTGGAAGTCGGCTCAAGGAGGTCCTGAAGACAGGACTCCGGGGG
>NW_012102335.1:1979-3685 GCF_000951045.1 Mandrillus leucophaeus
GTCCCTGTTTGCGCGGGTCCTGGAAAGCAGAGGCAGCTTGCGGGAGCCCCGGGGCCTTTGCAAGCCGGGCTAGGCCGCCGCTCTTTCGGAGGGGGAGGGAGGCCGAGGGTCCTGCAGGCTTCTCGGTCTGTCTGAATGTCTTCAACGTGGGACAGTTTCCATTTCATCAGGAGATACTTCCTACGGTTCCGAATCTTGATTGCTTTCGTCTCCTGTGGTATTTCTTATTGGTTGGACCGGTGTTATTACTCTGAAGCTCTGGACCTCATACCTATCTGGGAGCGGGGACTTCCTTTGATCTCCATGTCTCAAGTGATTGATGCCTGGTCCATCCGAGACCAGCGTGATGCGACCCCTCCGTGGCTGACCTTTGCCTGCCAGGAAAGGCAGTGTTGCATCCCGCCTGTAATTTTTCACTGTTTTCTGAAATCCCTTCGGTTCCCCTGCTCCTGGGCAAAATGCCTTCAAGCACTGAATCTTTTGACTGCCACGAATTTCAAGTCTCCCAAGGGATTGAGTTTTGCTGGTTTTCAGGGGAGGTGGTGTCAGGGGAACCACCTGGTAGTGGGCTGTTGGTGGGGTACAGTTTTTCAAAACGTTTCTGCCCCTGTGGCAGGCATCCCTGCATGTGGCTTGGACTCTAGCACAGGTCCTGTACTCACAGGTTTTCAGGTGTGCTTGGCTTTTCCTCAACTTTGTGTGGGAGATCCCAGTGGTCCCCGGGCACATGCCTGGACCTCACTATCTGCCTCGGCATCGTCCCAGATGACCTCAAAGACACACGCTCACTCCATCTGCTCTTGGGGGAAGTCAATGCCATGTGTGGTCACATTGGCTCTATCTTGGCCTCGCCTTTGTCTGTTGTTGCATGTGTTGGGGAAAGCTGTGTCGGGATTTTGGAGTTCCCGGGCCTTGGAGAGGAAGGTAAACCCCTGCCCTACTCAGGAAGGAGGGAGGCAATGGACTCATGGGCCAGTTTATTTAGCCAACAGCAGGCCATGCAACTCTTGGGATCTTTCTGTGCCCCAGCGAGGCCCTTCCCGCCTTACTACATTGTAACCGCATTCCTGATCACCCGGTCGGATACATTATTGGATTCGAAGAGGTGTCCAGAGAGCCCAGCGGGCATCCCGAAGCTCCTCCTCCACCGGGAACCAAAGCAGAAAACCATTCAAGAAGGTGCTGACGATAGGACTCCTATGGGTCTGACCCTGGCTCTCGCGCAGGCCCCTCTCCTAGTCCTCTTCCCACCCGCCGCCTCGGACTGCTCCGCTGCTGCCACTGCCGCCCCAGTCCCCGCGTCGCGTCGCCACCATTTTTTAAGGGGTCCCCAGCCTGACTCTCTGGAGCAAAGGGGGAGTCAGCCTCGCTAGTGCTCATGCGCGAGGCCTGAGCCGCCGTTTTGGTCACAGCGATTGCCACCATTTCCTAGGGATGGGTCCCTGAGACTTGGCAAAGTAGGAGCCCTGTGTGATAGTGCGTCAGAGTCGGGGCTGGGAGCAGTCCTGGCTAGGGCGTTAACAGGATGGTCTCCAGAGGCCGGGATTCACGGAGAACCAACCAGCAGGAAGAAACCTCAGGAGGAAGAAACCTCCAGCTGATCTCCGGGGAGGCAGCGCGAGATTCCAGCCTCAGGCCAGGATTCGTGGAGCGTCAAGGAGGCCTCTTTCGCAATCTTCACTTCACCTGCCACCGCCTCAGTCCCC
>NW_012102335.1:3735-5748 GCF_000951045.1 Mandrillus leucophaeus
GCCTTGTCTTCTTAGACAGGCGGTGCGGCACTTCCCCTCTCCACTTCCCCTCTCGTTCTTGAGGGACAGCCTCTCCTCTGCTCCTCTGAGCAGGTGGACTGACTCCCTGAATCTTCTGGCTCCCTCCTGGATCCCAGGCGTTCTTTGATTTCCCTTGGCATGCACGGGCAGGTCCCTTGGGACCCTCTTCCACCCGGGCACAGGCCTGGACTCAGCTGTTGGTTTCGCCGTCGCCCTGTACACCCGGGCTGACACGCATTCACATCGTCAGCTCGGGGATCGGCCAGCGCCACGCGTGGGGCCAATGGCTCCGCCGCGGAACCGCCCCTGTCCCTGTTTGCGCGGATCCTGGAAAGCAGAGGCAGCTTGCGGGAGCCCCGGGGCTTTTGCAAGCGGGGCTAGGCCGCCGCTCTTTCATAGGGAGATCGTGGCCGAGGGTCCTGCAGGCTTCTCTGTCTGTCTGAATGTCTTTAACATGAGACAGTTTCCATTTCCTCAGGAGGTACTTCCTAGGAGTCTGGATCTTGATTGCTTTCGTCTCCTGTGGTATTTCTTATTAGTTGGACCGGTTTTATTACTCTGGAGCTCTGCACCTCATACCTATCTGGGCGGGGATACTTCCATTGATCTCCATGTCTGAGGTGATTGCTGCCTGGTCTGTCTGTGACCAGCGTGATGCGACCCCTTCGTGGCTGACCTTTGCCCGCCAGGAAAGGCAGTGTTGCATCCCGCCTGTAATTTTTCACTTATTTCTGAAATCCCTTCAGTTCCCCTGCTCCTGGGCAGAATGCCTTCAAGCACTGAATCTTTTGACTGCCACGGATTTCAAGTCTCCCAAGGCATTGGGTTTTGCTTGTTGTCAGGGGAGGTGGTGTCAGGGGAACCACCTGGTGGTGGGCTGTTTTTGGGGTATACTTTTTCAAAACGTCTCGGCCCCTCTGCCAGGCATCCCTGCATATGGCTTGGACTCGAGCACAGGTCCTGTCTCACAGGCTTTCAGGTGTGCTTGGCTTTTCCTCAGCTTTGTGTGGGACATCCCAGTGGCCCCAGGTCACGCGCCTGGACCTCACTATCTGTCTCAGCATTGTCCCATATGACCTCAAAGACACCCACTCACTCCATCTGCTCTTGGGGGAAGTCAATGCCATGTGTGGTCACATTGGCTCTATCTTGGCCTCGCCTTTGTCTCTTGTTGCATGTGTTGGGGAAAGCTGTGTCGGGATTTCGGAGTCCCCGGGCCTTGGAGACGAAGGTAAACCCCTGCCCTACTCAGGAAGGAGGGAGGCAATGGGCTCATGGGCCAGTTTATTCAGCCAATAGCAGGCCATGCAGCTCTTGGGTTCTTTCTGTGCCCCAGCGAGGCCCTTCCCGCCTCACTACATTGTAACCCCATTCCTGATCACCCGGTCGGATCCATTATTGGATTCGAAGAGGTGTCCAGAGAGCCCAGCGGGCATCCCGAAGCTCCTCCTCCACTGGGAACCAAAGCAGAAAACCAATCAAGAAGGTCCTGACGATGGGATTCCTGTGGGTCTGACCCTGGCTCTCGCGCAGGCCCCTCTCCTAGTCCTCTTCCCACCCGCCGCCTCGGACTGCTCCGCTGCTGCCACTGCCGCCCCAGTCCCCGCGTCGCGTCGCCACCATTTTTTAAGGGTTCCCCAGCCTGACTCTCCGGAGCAAAGGGGGAGTCAGCCCCGCCAGTGCTCATGTGCGAGGCCTGAACCGCCGTTTTGGTCACAGCTATTGACACCATTTCCTGGGGATGGGTCCCTGAGACTTGGCAAAGTAGGAGCCCTGTGTGATAGTGCATCACAGTCGGGGCTGAGAGCAGTCCTGGCCAGGGCGTTGACAGGATGGTCTCCAGAGGCCGGGATTCACGGAGAACCAACCAGCAGGAAGAAACCTCAGGAGGAAGAAACCTCCGGCTGATCTCCGGGGAGGCAGCGCAAGATCCCAGCCTCAGGCCAGGATTCGCGGAGCGTCAAGGAGGCCTCTCTCCCAATCTTCACTTCA
>NW_012102335.1:5798-9275 GCF_000951045.1 Mandrillus leucophaeus
CCGCCCGCCTGTCCGTGGGCTGCTCTCTCCCCCCAGGGGCCTTCAGGCCCGGAGCAGAAGCCTACAGCGTCAGGGGGGCTGTGTGCCTGCGGGGGCTGCGTTTCTGTGCCGCTGATGCCGTGTGACTGTGTGTGTCTGCGTCTGTCCCATCCTCTCTTGTCTCTCTGGCCCTCCCTCTCTGTGTCTGTGTCTTTCCCTCTTTCTGCCGGTTTGTGTGTGCGCGCCCGTGTGCGTGGGTGCGTTCGGACGAATGCGCCCGGTGCGCCCAAAGGCGACTTCTTGCGCGTCGGCCTGGCTCTGCCGAGCCTCTTTCTTCTGCCTCTGTGCCTGGGTCTTGCGGCGGGCTCGTCAGTGGGTTTTCGCCGCCCTTCCACTTGGGGTCCCTGAGGGCCTCGACCGCCGTGAGGAGATGCGTCTTCCCCAGCAGCAGTGGAAATCTCGTTACCCTTGCCGAGCGGACTCTCTCCTGGGATCAAGATAACCACAGTCCAGCCAGGGCCAAAAGCCCCAGAGGAGCTCGTCGCCCTGCAGGAGAGGAGCAGACCCGCCTCAGAGGAGACGCTTGTACCTTTTCACGGCTCCTCTCTGAGAAATGAAGCCGCACCACGGCAGAAACTTGAAGAGGAAGCCGGGAAGGGGAGATGCCAGGCCTCCCGGTCCCTGGAACGCTGGCCTCTCTGGACAAGTCAGCCGTTGGGCAACCCTCCCCTTAGGCCCGCGGCGGTGGCACCGGGCAGTATCCGGCCTGGGCTCCGGCCTCTGCTCTGTCCTCCCTCTTGCTCTGTCTCCCCTGTCTCTCGGGGGCCTACACGCTTGTCGGTCTGGCTGAACGTCTTGGACGCAGATCGCTTCCCAGTCCGTCAGGGAGACACTCCTCGGAGATCCGTGTGGTGACGGTTTCTCTCTCCAAACCTGTTTCTGCTTGCTTGGGCAGGTTCCATGACCCTGGAGCTCCTGGCTCCCATACGTGTCTCCCACAGGGAAGCTGTCTTGCTCTCCCTGTTTCACCTCATGGCTGGGTGGCCTGCCTAGCATGAGCGCTAGGCGACCGTGACTGGCCTTGTCTTCTTGGACAGGCGGTGCGGCACTTCCCCTCTGCACTTCCCCTCTCGTTCTTGAGGGACAGCCTCTCCTCTGCTCCTCTGAGCAGGTGGACTGACTCCCTGAATCTTCTGGCTCCCTCCTGGATCCCAGGCGTTCTTTGATTTCCCTTGGCATCCACGGGCAGGTCCCTTGGGACCCTCTTCCACCCGGGCACAGGCCTGGACTCCGCTGTTGGTTTCGCCGTCGCCCCGTACGCCCGGGCTGACACGCATTCACATCGTCTGCTCCGGGGATCGGCCAGTGCCACGCGTGGGGCCAATGGCTCCGCCGCGGAACCGCCCCTGTCCCTGTTTGCGCGGGTCCTGGAAAGCAGAGGCAGCTTGCGGGAGCCCCGGGGCTTTTGCAAGCGGGGCTAGGCCGCCGCTCTTTCGGAGGGAGATGGTGGCCGAGGGTCCTGCACGCTTCTCTGTCTGTCTGAATGTCTTTAACATGAGACAGTTTCCATTTCATCAGGAGATACTTCCTAGAAGTCTGGATCTTGATTGCTTTAGTCTCCTGTGGTATTTCTTATTGGTTGGACCGGTTTTATTACTCTGGAACTCTGGACCTCATACCTATCTGGGCGGGAGGACTTCCATTGATCTCCATGTCTCAGGTGATTGCTGCCTGGGCCGTCCTTGACTAGCGTGATGCCACCCCTCCGTGACTGACCTTTGCCTGCCAGGAAAATCAGTGTTGCATCCCGCCTGCAATTTTTCGCTTATCTGTAATCCCTTCGGTTTCCCTCCTCCTGGGCAAAATGCCTTCAAGCACTGAATCTTTCGACTGCCACGGATTTCAAGTCTCCCAAGGGATTGGGTTTTGCTGGTTGTCAGGGGAGGTGGTGTCAGGGGAACCACCTGGTGGTGGGCTGTTGGTGGGGTATACTTTTTCAAAACGTCTCGGCCCCTCTGGCAGGCATCCCTGCATGTGGCTTGGACTCGAGCACAGGTCCTGTCTCACAGGTTTTCAGGTGTGCTTGGCTTTTCCTCAACTTTGTGTGGGACATCCCAGTGGCCCCCGGGCACGCGCCTGGACCTCACTGTCTGTCTCAGCATCGTCCCATATGACCTCAAAGACACCCACTCACTCCATCTGCTCTTGGGGGAAGTCAATGTCATGTGTGGTCACATTGGCTCTATCTTGGCCTCGCCTTTGTCTCTTGTTGCATGTGTTGGGGAAAGCTGTGTCGGGATTTCGGAGTCCCCGGGCCTTGGAGACGAAGGTGAACCCCTGCCCTACCCAGGTAGGAGGGAGGCAATGGGCTCATGGGCCAGTTTATTCAGCCAACAGCAGGCCATGCAGCTCTTGGGTTCTTTCTGTGCCTCAGCGAGGCCCTTCCCGCCTCACTACATTCTAACCCATTCCTGATCACCTGGTCGGATCCATTATTGGATTCCAAGAGGTGTCCAGAGAGCCCAGCGGGCATCCCGAAGCTCCTCCTCCACTGGGAACCAAAGCAGAAAACCAATCAAGAAGGTCCTGACGATAGGATTCCTATGGGTCTGACCCTGGCTCTCGCGCAGGCCCCTCTCCTAGTCCTCTTCCCACCCGCCGCCTCGGACTGCTCCGCTGCTGCCACTGCCGCCCCAGTCCCCACGTCGCGTCGCCACCATTTTTTAAGGGGTCCCCAGCCTGACTCTCCGGAGCAAAGGGGGAGTCAGCCTCGCCAGTGCTCATGTGCGAGGCCTGAGCCGCCGTTTTGGTCACAGCGATTGACACCATTTCCTGGGGATGGGTCCCTGAGACTTGGCAAAGTAGGAGCCCTGTGTGATAGTGCATCACAGTCAGAGCAGTCCTGGCCAGGGCGTTGACAGGATGGTCTCCAGAGGCCGGGATTCACGGAGAACCAACCAGCAGGAAGAAACCTCAGGAGGAAGAAACCTCCGGCTGATCTCCGGGGAGGCAGCGCGAGATCCCAGCCTCAGGCCAGGATTAGTGGAGCGTCAAGGAGGCCTCTTTCCCAATCTTCACTTCACCTGCCAGCGCCTCAGTCCCCACAGCCCCCGCTCCACCATATTTTTTTTTTATGTAGTCAGTGTCTCACTGTCACCCAGTCTGGAGTGCAGTGGCGAGATCTCAGCTCACTGCAAAGTCTTCCGCCCGGATTCAAGTGATTCTCTTCCCTCCGCCTCCCGAGTACCTGGGATTAGAGGGATTAGTCAGAGTCAGGGCTAAGACCAGCTCTCACCAGGGGCATAGACGGGATGGTCTTGGAGGCCAGGATTCACGGAGGGTTGTCCAGGAGGAAGAAACCACGGGCAGAGGGCCGGGGAAGCAGCGCGGGATCCCAGGCTCAGGCCTGCACCGACTGACGGTGTGCCAGTGAGTCTCTTCAAAAGAGGAGAGGTTTGCTTGTGTGCCTGTGGGCTGCTCTCTTACCCACGGGTCATA
>NW_012102335.1:10910-11410 GCF_000951045.1 Mandrillus leucophaeus
AAAAGAAAGAAAGAAACCTTGTCTATACCAAAAATACAAAAATTAAACCCTGAAGGTCACGTCTGAATGAGAAAGACATTGTTTGGATCAAATTGACTGACACTAAGGAATAGTGCAGACTGGCCAAGTGAGGTGATTCACACCTATAATCCCAGCACTTTGGGAGGCCAAGGCAGGTGGACCACCTGAGGTCAGGAGTTCAAGACCTGCCTGACCAACATGGTGAAACTCTGTCTCTACTAAAATAAAAAAGTACAAGAAAATTAGCCGGGCGTGGTGGCGCATGCCTGTAAATCCCAGCTACTCAGGAGGCTGAGGCAGGAGAATTGCTTGAATCCAGGTGGCAGAGGTTGTGGTGAGTGGAGATCGTGCCACTGCACCTTAGCCTGGGCAACAAGAGTGAAAATCTGTCTCAAAAAAAAAAAAAGAATAGTGAAGAGTTAGGGCAGATTTATTTTCAGAGAAGCAGGGAATCTGGAATTTTGGGTGAAATGTCCCAA
>NW_012102336.1:0-290 GCF_000951045.1 Mandrillus leucophaeus
CCTCAGAAATAATACCACACATCTACAACCATCTGGTCTTTGACAAACCTCACAAAAACAAGAAATGGGGAAAGGATTCCCTATTTAATAAATAGTGTTGGGAAAACTGCCTAGCCATATGTAGAAAACCGAAACTGGATTCCTTCCTTACACCTTATACAAAAATTAATTCAAGATGGGTTAAAGACTTATATGTAGACCTAAAACCATAAAAACCCTAGAAGAAAACCTAGGCAATACCATTCAGGATATAGGCATGGGCAAGGACTTCATGACTAAAACACCAAAAG
>NW_012102336.1:645-20012 GCF_000951045.1 Mandrillus leucophaeus
AGAGAAAAGCAAAGCAAAACCATAATGAGATACCATCTCACACCAGTTAGAATGGTGATCATTAAAAAGTCAGGAAACAACAGGTGCTAGAGAGGATGTGGAGAAATAGGAACACTTTTACACTGTTGGTGGGACTGTAAACCAGTTCAACCGTTGTGGAAGACAGTGTGGCGATTCCTCAAGGATTTAGAACTAGAAATACCATTTGACCCAGCCCTCCCATTACTGGGCATATACCCAAATGATTATAAATCATGCTACTATAAAGACACATGCACACGTATGTTTACTGTGGCACTCTTCACAATAGCAAAGACTTGGAACCAACCCAAATGTCCATCAATGATAGACTGGATTAAGAAAATGTGGCACATACACACCGTGGAATACTATGCAGCCATAAAAAGGATGAGTTCATGTCCTTTGTAGGGACATGGATGAAGCTGGAAAGCATCATACTGAGCAAACTATTGCAAGGACAGAAAACCAAACACTGCATGTTCTCACTCATAGGTAGGAATTGAACAGTGAGAACACTTGGCCACAGGGTGGGGAACATTACACACTGGTACCTGTCGTGGGGTGGGGGTAGGGGGAGGGATAGCATTAGGAGGAATACCTAATGTAAATGACAAGGTAATGGATGCAGTATGCCAACATAGCACATGTATACATATGTGACAAACCTGCACGTTGTGCACATGTACCCTGGAACTTAAAGTATAATAATAAAAAATAAAAATAAATAAATAATAAAAATAAAAAAATGCTAAAGACACTCTGCCTTATCAGAGGTAGCTTATTATCCAGTTGGGGTAGGGATGGAAGTGTACCTGTGGAAAACTAACTGTAATAGAGAACAACATAAAGTAAACACGATAGTGGTCACAAATCAAAGCTATAACAGTGCAGCATGGATACAATTAATTCCACCCATGGAGGATGGATAATAAATATAACTGGAGGAGAGAAGGAATGACTTACTAAGATTTATTATTTCAGTTGGGTGCTGTGGTAGAAATTACCAGTGGTCATTGTTTATTAATAAGATGCTGATTGTTTTCAGTGTTAAGTTTGCAATGCTTAATGAACATTATCATTTGCCAAGGAATGAATGCAGATTAATTAATCTGGGTGTTTATTAATCCTTCTTTTTTTTTATCTTTCCCTTCAAGAGCCTTTCTAGATTTTTTTTTTTTCCTAATCACCTTCCCATGTGAAATCCTAATATCACAGACATAATATACATCTATTTATGTACTGTATGTATATCTACCTACTCTTTGTACATAAAAGAGTAATAATTTTTCATCCCCCACTACCAATTATTGCTCTCCTGGGGATAATAATGCGTTTGTTGGTTAAAGCCAATCATGGTATAATTCCTTTTCTGTAGGCAGAGCATGTGATATAACCACGGTCAGTGAGCAACAAGGAGAACCCTGAGAAGGCACATAAACCTGCAAATGTGACACTTCCTGCCTTTATATATGGTCACATTAGGATGTGGTGGGAGAACTTTAACTGCTTTCTTACTATGCAGGAAAACTTAGAAGGATTCAAGGAAGCTATTGTAACTTTCAACATTTTGAGCTACTGAATAAACCAACCCTGGATTTACTCTTCTTCCAGTTTTCTTGATGTGTGAGATAATAGATGTCTTTATTTGTAAAGGCATATTTAATTAATATTCTCTTACTTGAAGCTAAAGAATCTTATCCAGTATGGGCGTCCAAATATGATAGCCTTTTGATAAGTAAGGAGAACTATTGATGGGCTCAGAGAATATCATGGCAAATGCACAGAAACATGAAAGATCAAGGTAGGCTCAATGTAGACTGAATTTTTGGATAAGAATGCAACAGTAGAGACTGTTATGGGATTTCAAGAAATATGAGGCTAGAATGATACAGTGAGTCCAGATGGTGAAGGCATTCTTAAATAATTTGTTTGATTTTTTTAAAGCAGGACCCTTTTGACTTATATTTGGAAAGAAAACAGATGTAAGTGAGATGGCTGAAGAAATTGGAAATAGTCTAAGCAATACATAATTGTGGCAGTGGAAATGTATAGATGGATATGAATATGAAACATACGCAGAAATAGAACATATAGAACTTGGTGAGTGATGGATAAGTAAAGTGAGTGAGTGAGAAGTACTAATGACTCAAAGTTTCTGGACTTGATGCTTTGGAACAATTTGTAGCATTAATAGAGATAAAGACTAGAATGGAAAGATTAGGGATTGGGAATGAGAAGTACATAAAGTATAGCAAGTTAATTTTGGGATATTTTGAATTTCAGATGCAAGTAGCATATAGAGATGAAAATACTCAGAAGAACTTGGAAATGGCCTGTGGTAATAACATATTATATAATTCTTCTTGAATCTTCTGTATTTTCCCCTTAATTATGACCAATCAGCAAACAGGTTTTATAGAATGATTCTGAACCAAATCATTAACAGGATATTTTATAGGAATAAGTAAAAATGTGATTTCTTCAAACACTTCCACAAAAGAAAAGCTTTAATGCTATGTGCATTTAAAGATTTAGTGCATGTACATTAAAAATTCCCAATTGGTTCCTTTCACCCAACTCAGACTACTGTTTACATATTGGCAGACCCTGTGTAGGTTAATTTTAGCAGCTACTACTTTCATTCTCTTTTAATTTTCTAGAATATTTGGAGTTATAGTGCATCAAATAATGTGTAAATCAAATATGGAATCTATTTATGTGAGTAAAAACTTAAACACTTCCTGAAATTGTCTGTGTTTGGAATGAAAAAGCTTTATAACAAGAACATACACAGCATAAATCTGAAATTGCTTATGTCTAAACTGGAGCTAAATGTAATCACTACTATGGTCCTAGTAAAGAAGGAATGCAATTCAGAGTGTAATTCCCTCCCTTCCCTCTAAATCCAAACAAAACAACCAAACAACACTAACATTTTCAATGCGAGCATATTACAGCCTTCCGACCCATTATTTTAAAGAGGGATTTTCTACAGTTTTTAAGGAGAATATTTTAAATGTTTTGGGTTATATCCCATATGTTTTGACACTGTTTCGGATTGACTTCAAAGGGATTCTCTTGCTGGAAAATTTAGGCACTTTAACCTCAAAGAAAAATTCCACAATAGTACTGCCGAAGAACTGAACAGGAAGTCTTTCATATATTCTTTGGGAAAGAAAAATAATTTGCTTGTATGTTTTTTATGGAATTTGAGACATCATAATGTTTGGTACCATTAGCCTCTTTCCTTATCTCTCGTAAAGACTCCTTTGGTTTTCCCATTTCTCTCTGTGGTGCGTGTGACTATGCTCAGCCTCCCTCTCCCACGAAACGGTAACTCTCACTTGTTGTATAGATGGCATTTAGCCACAAGGGTATGGCAAGTGCTGCTTTCTCTGTGATTGTCATTAAATTGTGCCTATGTTTAAAATCACACAAGGCAATGGGATTGTCTTTGACTTTTAAAAAGAATAGTTTGTCTCAATTAATACTTACTCTTACCAAGAAAATTCACCTAACATTAGCCAAAATAGTTTTAAAGTTGCAGGGACCGATTAAAAACTTCAAGAATGCAAATATGCTTGAATTTAGATAAATTAAACTAACTGATATACTGAAATAAAATTACATTGCATCACAATTTGTTTTTTTTAAATGTGGAAATATGGCAGAAGATTCTCTGGTTTCCAGATTCCCATTATAAGCATAAAACTACAGAGCTGCTGCAAAAGTATGGCATTCCACAGTCATTATCTTGAGGCAAAAATAAAGTCAGAAAGGCAGGAAAAGGAAAGCCAAGACAAAAACTCTCACACGTAGGTGTCTATGAATCTGAGAAGGCTGATGTGTAGAAGCCAGTTGACTTACAAGCTAGTAGTTAGGTCATATCCAAAAGACAAGTGCAAAGAAAAGTTTAAATTCTTGATTCCAAAGTTTAAACTAAACAAAATAACTTTTATGAACATCACTTTTACTTGAAAAATGCTAGTCATTTTTTGTCACATTAAATATATTTATTAAAATAAGTTGTTTTCACCACTGATTCTAAAAGAGTGCTTACTTTCAGGCCCTTTAGATAATTTCTTTTTAATGTAATATTTAAAATATGAACTACACAAAACTTTTCATTTGAATATTATTCCCAATTAATTTTGCTTTGTGGTATTTAACTTTAAATAACAACAACCTTTAACTATAGTTCATGATTTTTAAAAACATTCAGCCGTGTTTAGTATTTTCAGAGTTGTGTGACCATCACCCAACTTTAGAATACTTTTATCATTCCCCCAAAAGAGAGTGGTATAACTACAGATCAATTTTAGAACACTTTTATAATTCCAGATAGAAGCTCCTGAATTCATCAACAATCCCTCTCCATTACCCAGACCCCTTCTCTAGCCCTTAGGCAACCACTAATATACTGTCTTTTTAAAATATATATATATATATATAGATTTAGCTTTTCTGGACATTTCACATAAATTGAATCATACAGTTTGTAGTCTTTTGTGACTGGCTTTCACGTCATATGATTATTTTTAAGGCCTGTTCATGTTTTAGCATGCACAGCATTTGATTGTTATTTCTTTTTATCGACTGCAAATTTTCAGTTGTCTGTATATAAACATCAGTTATATATCCATTCCTCAGCTGATAAGACATGTGGATGGTTTCCACTTTTTGACTATCATTAATAATGTTCATATGAATATTTATGTTTATGTTTTACATGGGCATAGTTTTTATTTATCTTGGGTACATACTTGTAAGAGGAATTTTGGGGTCATGTGACAACTCTATGGCTAACATTTCAATGAAATGTCAGACTGTTTTCCAAAATGCCTGTACTGTTTTACATTCCCACTGCTACGTACGAGGGTTCTGATTTCTGCATATTCTTGCCGACACTGTTATTGTCTGCCCTTTTTATTGCAGTCATTCTATTGAGTGTGAAATGTTCTCTTACCAAGATTTTAATTTGTACTTCTATCGTAATGATATTGAGCAACTTTTTATGAGCACATTGGTCACTTGTATACCTTATCTGGACAATTGTGTATTCAAATATTTTGCTCGTTTGCACTTGACTTAGTTGTCTTTTTTATTACTGGGGGGGAGCGTGGTAAGTGTTCTTTGTATGTTCTGAATGCAAGTTCCTTATCAGATATGTGATTTGCAAATATTTTTTCCCATTCTATGGATTGTTTTTTTCACTTTCTTGATGGTATGGTTTGTAGCAAAAAAGTTTTTCGTTTTGATGAAGCCCAATATATCTACTTTTTCTGTTTTTCACTTGTATTTTTGGTGTCATATTTAAGAAACTATTGCTGAACCCACAGTCATGAAAATTTACTTCTATGATTTCTTCTAAGAGTCATAATCTCTTGACTTTAACCTTAATATAAAAGATGCAATGAAGAAGGATTTTTCTGAAGGGAAAGAAGGAACGAAAAAGTAAAGACAAGAGATAGGAAAAGGAAGTAAGGAAAGATGTTATAGGTCTTTTGAAAGCAGGGAATTTGTTTATGTAGTGTGGTTTTGAAACTCTTTAACTGGTTGGACTTTCCAGAGAACAACTAACTTGCTTTTAAAGCTCCAGGGAACTTTAGAGATGAGGGGCTGGGCCTGGAGCTTTTCTCTCACTGCTGTTCCTGCCAACCATCTGAATCAGGGAGGAGCACGAGATATAAAGCTGGCCCTTGGGACCGGGGCTGAGGCTGGGGTGGAGCTGGAAATAGAGATGGAGCTGGAGGAAGAGCTAGAAATGAAGCGTAGGCTGGGGCTGGATCTGAGGCTGGGCTAGAGCCAGAGCAGAGGCTGGGGCTGAGTTTAGTACTAGGGTGAGGCAGGGTGGCCACACTTGCCCAAACTGAGTCTCTTCCTCTCCTCTTGTATCAGTTTTCTAGGGCTGCTGAAACAAGTTACCATAAACTGGGTGGCTTAAAACAATAGAAATGTAATTCTCTCAGTCCTGGAGTCTAGAAGTCTCCAGTTAGGGTGTTATTAGTGTTGGTTCCCTTTTGAGGCTCTGAGGGAGAACCTGCCCCATGTCTCTCTCTGAGCTTTTGGTAGTTGATGGCAATCCTTGGCAGTTTTTGGATTATAGATGTATCACTGCAGTCTCTGGCTCCTTCCCTCTGTATCTGTGTCTCTGCGTCAGCATTTTTGTATTGTTGTAAGGACATCATTCGTATTGTATTTACGGCCCACCCTAATCCAGCGTTCCCTCATGTTTACTTGGTCACATCTACAAAGAGTCTATTTCCATAAAGGGAAAATTCACACAGGTTCTAGTAAATTCTGGGGAGACACCATTCAACCCAATATACCTCTTTGGTAGGTTTTTTGGAGACTGAGCTCATGTCACAGCACCTGCAAATACAAAAGGAGCAGGAAAGGAGCTAACCAACAAGAGGACAATGCTAAGACTTTTTGTCATGACAAGACCCAGTGTCGATCCCAAGCTTTACGGAAATAACATTCAAATTTATTATCATATTTTACTGTATTAAAGGAACTAGATTGTATCTTGTTTCATTTGAGAACCACTTGAACACATTTTATGTTTTTCTTCCCAGTGCTGGCTTTCACTTTGAATGCTTTAAAAGTGTCTGACTTCACACTCTGAACAGAGCTACTGGGAGTGTTTTAGATGCTACAGAGTGACCTACTTTAGATTATCTAAACTTGAGGTGTGAGAAAAAAATTAAAATCAATTTTGGTAACTAAAAGGAGGAAGTAGAGGTATAGAAGATCACAGAAAGCTGTTAGTTGCACTTTCATGCTGACAGTCTGTGGGAAGATCCAAAGAACCATCTGTTTGTAAAGTCTCTAGGCATGTTTTAACAGTCATGCATACAGGCAGCCTTAGATAATCACCACAAAAAAAGATTCTATCACACTGACATCATTTAGGAGTACTAATGGTATTTGAAATCATGTAAGAATAGCCTTAAAAATGAAAGGTACACATAGTCATGTCTAAAGTACTATACCAAATTGTTTTTTGAAGTCTCTTAGGAGCATACTATTTGAATACATTTTTGATGTTTTATTATGCCCTATCATCTTCATCTACTTTTATGGTTTGCTTTTTATGGTTCAATTCCATTCTGTCTCCTACTAGAGCTTTTATTAGTCATAAGAGATGAGGCTATACTGAAAGAACAACCTCAAAAATCTCTATAGCATAAAACAAAAGATTTTATTTGTACTCCTGCAAAGTTGCCTGTTAGTGGGTATTCTCCTTCATTTGGTGTGGTGGGGTAACCTTAAGGTTGGCCCCACAGTGATCCCTGCCTCCTTGTATTCATCCCCTCTATATCTCCTTGAGCCATCTTGTATTCTTGGATATGGACTGGACTTATTGACTCACTGCTAATAATTAAACACTCAGAAATAATAGGTTGTCACTTCCAATAGTAGGTTATAAAATGACTGTGGTTTTCATTTGACAAAACTTTCACACTTTCTCCTGAATCATTCACTCAAGGAAAGTCACCTGCTGTGTTATAAGGGAATCCTGTAGAGAGGTACAGGTGGCAAGGGACCAAGGCCTGCCAGCAAACCTAAGTGAGCTTGGAGGTAGGTACTCCCTCACCACAGCTGAGTCTTCAGAGGAGACTAGAGTCCCAGAAAACAGCTTTGCAGTAACTTTATGCGAGAATTTGAGCCACAGGCACCTAGGTAAATTGTGCTTTGGTTCTTAACCCACAAAATCTGTAAAATGATAAATATCTATTTGGGAGTAATTTGTTATACAGCAATAGATAGGTAGTATGTCTGGTAGCTTGGGAATCCAGGGACTCTCCACTCTGTGATTCAACCATAGCAGCATGAGACTTCAAACTTGCCCTTGTGTAGAAAAGAGATCTTGAAAAATCCACTCTTGAATTGGCACACATCATTTGCACTTACAGTCCATTGGCTAGAACTAGTCATGTGACTCAAACCTAACCTCAGGGAGGCTGGGAGAAAGAGAGGAGGGCATGTAACTCTCCATGAATATCACTCTGATTATCACATTTGTTCCATCCCTTGTCAGACATTAAATCAACAAACACTTTGAAAATTGCAATATTAAAAAAAAAAGAAAGAAAAAATATTTCTCAATCCTATCACCTCATTAAGTTAAAATCGCTAGTTATTCCCTTTATTGCAGTGCCTCTCCTCATAAGAGACAAGTCCGGAGAATCTTTCTCCCCTTCCTCTATCTCCATATGCTGCTGAATCCTATGGTTATCTGACTTCTAACTTCAAATCTAAAGAATATGATTTTTGAAGATTTACAAGACTTTTTATATTTAAAAAATGAAAAGTCTTGTCTGAAGCCCTCATCCTTGACCTCTGAGGCTCTTAACGCAAAATTTATACCAAACTTGTTAGAATGTGTATTCCCTTTCATTTTTTGTGATGTATTTTATTATTTCAGTCATTGGAGGAGTCATGCTGGTGACCATTCTATGAATAAATGCAGCATCACCTCCCATTCTTCTCCAATTATATTAGTTTTACTTATTTGGCACAAATATAAGCAGGAAAGGGGAAAAGTTACTTAACATGTCTTTAACTAAACCATATTTGAGTTATTTTACTTCCCCGATTTCCTATCAGATTCTAGGATTACTTGGAGTAGTAGTAAATTATCATTCAATTATTAATATATTATATCACAAACTATTAAATAGTAAGATAGATTTTTTTTCTTTTTTTCCTACTTTCCCAAGTTTTCCAGTGGTGATGATGAAATAAGCTGGCATCATATTCCAAGAAACAGTGACAGGGAATTAATGATCTAAGAAAACCACTGGGGAAAGCCCCTACTTTTATCATAAAGATATGTGTTAGATTTACATAAAATATTTTATTATTTAATAATTACAGAATGTTTCATTGGCATATATCATGTGTTTAACGTATCTGTTAAAATTGGCTTATTGAATCCAATTTGGTTTGTATAAGTCCGAGGGAAAGAGTTCTGAAGGGGTATGCTAAGATATCTCCCACAAAAATGTTTCTGATATGACATTTATATTTTTTCTTTTTCACTTTTTGTTATTCCTCTTGTCCCCTTTAGTATAGGGGCTCCCACATGTTCTCACTTTGGCCTTATCTTTCAATTCTCTCTTCCCTTGGTGATCACATCTGCTCCCACAGCTTCAAATGACACTGCTCTGGGTATAAGTGCCGAGTGTGAATTGTTAGTCTTTACCTCATTCCCAAGCTCAGAGCCTAATTTCCAAGGCCTGCTGGCTGCCCTTCTCACATCTTCTACTCTTCACTTTCAGAACAGAATTCAAACCTTCTTGTCCTCCTGGTTTTATGTTTATGCCAATGGCATGATCCTTTTCCCAGTTACTAATATGAGAACCTCTGAGTCATCTAATTCTTTTCACCTCCATCTCCAGTAGCTACTCAGATCCTGCTAGTCCTGCTTCAGCTCCTTTCTTTGTCAGCACCTTAGTTTGTCTGGCACCTAATATATTGCCTCTCATGGAAAAGACACTTAATAAATATTTGCTTATTCCAAATCACTTTGTTTATGATCTACCTTTGTTCAATACCTGGTGTGTGTGTGTGTGTGTGTGTGTGTATATATATATACATTTATACATGTATTTTTTTTTTTTTTTTGAGACGGAGTGTTGCTGTCTCACCCGGGCTGGAGTGTAGTGTCGTGATCTTGGCTTATTGCAACCTCCACCTCCTAAATTCAAATGATTCTTGTGCCTCAGCCTCCCGAGTAGCTGGGATTACAGGCACATGCCACCACACCCAGCTAATTTTTGTATTTATAATAGAGATGGGATTTCGCCATGTTGCCTAGGCTGGTCTTAAACTCCTAGGCTCAAGTGATCCTCCCACCTTAGCCTTCCAAAGTGCTGGGACTAGAGGCATGAGGCACCGCACCCAGCACCATAGTAGGTACTGAACAGTTTTAATCTTTGCGCTTCAAGATTCACAGGTTTTTTTTCTAGTGAAACATGTTATGACCTATTTGGAAGTAGCCTCAAAGAATGTTCACGAAAGAGAGAGAGAGAGAGAAAGAGAGAGAGAGAGGAAAAGAGACAGAGAGAGATTATCTTCATTTCCCTCAGTTCCAATGAGGTGTGAAAAAGACCAAAATATCTCAATTGTCCTAATGAAGGACATAAATGGAAGCTGAAACAAGGATAATAAAGATGCTGTGGTGAAGAGCTGCAGAGCAGACCATACAGCTCAGTGCCTGAATGGGAGTCACACCATATCTTAGGAATCACATCAGCTTCCACAGCCAAGGTGGCTTCCATTGATTGGGCTTTCTCTGCTTGTTCTTAGATTACTGACGGAATATAAGGAGGCTGCAAAGATGCCCCTGAAGTGGTTAATGCACCCTTCCAATACTGAGGGAGAATTTCATTAATTATTTAGGCAGCTGATGCAGCAGGCGTGGGAATCAACAATTCAAGAGTCAGTGTGGTTAGACACCTCAGTGGAGACTAGCAAGAGCTAGAGGACGGCTTCAACCCAGAAGCCTTGATTTTATGTAAGTCTATGTTCAATCTAAATACTACCTGGAATTAAGGTGTAACCTGGTATGTCGAATCAAGTAGAACTTGTGGTACATGAAAATATTCAACTTTATATTTTCCTTCCTTTATCTTCCTTTTCCGGATGAGACAGCTGGCTGGCCCATCTCTGCTGTGTAGTTTTGTTTTTCCAGGCTGAAATCAGGCAGTGCCTACTGTTTTTCTCCAACTTTAGGGTAATCTCTCCAAGTAGTTCCAGTGAAGCTGAGACATTGAGTAAATAGCTTGGGTCAGAAAGGTTAAGACATGAAGAGTTCATGGATGAATTCAGTTATAGAGAGAGAAAGAAACAATGTGTGCATGGCTATGTTGTGAGTACAAATTTTAAACTACACTATATTTTGGGAATCTTTATTTTGCTCACTTAAGTATCTCAAGGCATTGTAAGAGTGTTGACTGAATAGTAAATGTTTAATAAATAATTTGTTGAATGAATGAATTGGTTAAGGTAAAGGATACCCACTACCTCTATTCTGGGAATGAATCCTGGAATTGAATAAGCCTGTCCTGAGCCAATAATCTTTGCTAGGAGCCAGCTTCTAGCAAAGGGTGAGAAGACAGCATTTTGCATACTTTGGCTCTAGGTTGGAGGCTGTGTTTAGCCTATGAGGAGGTGTTCTCTATCTAGGTCAGCCTAGCTCACAAAGGCATTATATAAGTATTTGAAGCCACAGCCTCAGAGAAGTGAAGATTATTCTTTGATTGGTCATTGCCTCTGGGCATACATTTCTTCTGATGACTTTGTGGGGATTGAGAATTGTCTAGCAAAGAACAAAATTCTGTGCTCCTGGGTTACCTCATAACAAGGCATCCTAATTTCACCGTTTTCATTTCCCCTAAATAAGCTTAATTTCCTCCCTCTATACCCAGGCTCTTACTTCCTGTTTGGTATATCCTTTCCGGATTGGTTTCAGAAACATCTCTGCCATCACTTCTACTTTTCATCTAAATGCCCTTGGAATTTTCCTTTTTCTACTTCAATTGGAAGTAGATTTCTCCCTTCCCTGAATCCTATAAGACCTTTATTGCAATTCACACATTATGGCTTCTGTGATACTTACTACTGTATCATTTTTCCTTTACCATATGGCTTATTAGCTTAATTACCTTTATATTCTCCACAGTGCATTATATAGAGCCTACTACATAATCGATTTTTTAAAAAATGTTTACTTAATGCATAAATTCAGATTGGAAAATATTACAGCCTATAGTATATTTCTATTAAAGACTCTGTCACATTAGGTGACATATATTTTACATGCATCCAAACAGTTATTGCAGCCCAGACTCTTGCCTTTATATTCCATTTATGGTCAATGCCTTCAGGGCTAACACTAATTGTATATACTTTAGTATAGCTCTGAAATAATTTCAGGTTCATAAATAATATTTCCCCATTCCATTATAAACTCAGAAGGGCAGAAACGTTTACATTTTTTATAGTCCTTATGGTATTTAGCATGATATTGGGCCCATTACAGTTGTTACTGTATACACATAGGTTAGTTGATTGAACATTTTTTGTAAGATTCCTAGAAAGTTGGTATTGCTGTAATCTTGAACATATTTTTTACTAGACTGTGTAGAGATTTAAAACTCTGTCAGATATAACGTATTGAATTTTACTTATCCAGTCTTACATGTTCACCGTAAGTGTTGTCTCCTTGGAACGAAGACATCCAAGTAAAAATTGAAGAGTTTACTTATTTAAATAAAGTAATCCATTTAAAAAGCTTTAAGTGGTGACTTCAACTGTCCTTCCACTACTCAACACATAGATATTAAAGATCATGATATATTAATTTCAAAATTTCTAAATATCTGGCTTTTATTTAACTAGCACAAAATTAGAGACCTTAAAATAACCACAGAGGAACATTTTTAATTCAGAATTTTGATGTAGTACAAGTATAATAATCCATTAACTAAAACTATTGGAATCTCATTTTCACTGTAAACAATTTGTACATTTTTCAACAAGGAAAAATGTATTTGATGATGTAAATTAGTCAATCAAACCAGACTCGATGAAAAAAGTTATACTTCTTGTTGCCTAAATTATGGAAAATCATTTGCAGATGTCGCAATAGTCCATTACGTATTTGAATAAACTTTTAGCTTGAAAGAAATTGAAAATCACTTAACTAATACATCTTGGCATATATATTGACTGAATCATTATTTGTTTTCTCAAGTATGGTAAGCTCAGTTGATTATTGAAATAATGTGGAGCTAGATCAGTAGAAATCTATCTATCTATCTATCTATCTATCTATCTATCTATCTATCTATCTATCTCTATATATATATCCTGGAATAAAACCCACAAGTAAAACTTAGTATCTTGTTACCTGAAACAGTAGCTCCATTTAGCTAGAGATTATTTTGTATGAAGCCTGGGTGTTACTATGTAAATGACTGAAAATATGTCAGCCATACCCAAATGTAAAATTCTTCATACAGAAGAGAGAGTAGGGGGGAAAATCCTGTAAACATCAGTTTCCTTGTCTGTTAATGAGAATCATACAGAATCTGCCTCTTGTGGTTGTCCTGAGGAATAGTAAGTTATCAGATATAAAGTCCTTAATACTTTATATCTGAGTTCAATAACTCTCAACCATCATTTTTGTGAATGATATTTCCCATTTCTGTTCTATCAGTCTTAAGTGTTAGAAATCAATTTAGATATATCATCCATTATCTATAAAGTATAAATATATAGAGAGAGTGTATATAAGTTCACACATCATTTACAGATAATGAATCCAGCACCTCATGAAAATCTAGTGAGACTTTCATGAAATTATAACTATACTCATGGATTTTTTTTTTTGTTATTTTTTGTGTGTTTGGTTTTTTAAATGAAAATGTAATCTTTTTGTTAGGCCATGAGTTAACAATGGCAAATCTAGGATTAAAATCTTGATCTTTTTTGTTATTCATCATTATTTCCACTGTGTTAAGTGGTTACTTTTGATGACTGTTACCCTAAATCATTCAACTTTTATATTTTGTCAAGAGAATTTCTTGAAAATAAATGTGTGATAAACAAGCATCTTTACTTAAATGATAAAAGGACAGTTTAATTGTTTCTAAATTTTCCCATTATAGAATAATAATATTGACTAAATATTTATTCACATACCAAAGAAACACATGGCCATCCTAGCTGTCATATCACTGACTTACATTTTGATTTTGAAAAAATCATTTCAGTTTTCACCTGACAAAAATTGAAAATAGCAGTTCTATTTTGCCTCCTCTTTACCTCACTGGCTTACGGTAATATTGAACAAGTTAATATTTTACATTGCTAGATAGACTTTTTGGAGAATAAGAGTATTTTTAATGAAGCTTTTTCTTTTATTTCTTTTCCGGTTTTTTTTTTTTTTTTTTTTTTTGAGAGTCTTGCTCTGTCACCCAGGCTGGAGTGTAATGGCATGAGCTCAGTTCCGTGCTCCCGCTGCCTCCCAGGTTTAAGCGATTCTGGTGCCTCAACCTCCTGAGTAGCTGGGATTACAGGTTCACACCAACATACCCGGCTAATTTTTGTATTTTTAGTAGAGACAGGGTTTCGCCATGTTGGCCATGCTGGTCTGAAATTCCTAACCTCAAACAATCCACCCACCCGGCCTCCCAAATTGCTGGAATTACAGGCATGAACCACCACACCCATCCCATGAAGCTTTTTCTATATAAATACTATATTAATTACTTTACAAGAAATTTTTTCTATTTTTGGCAAGACGTTTTAGCAGAAGTCATCATCAAACTAAAAGAACAGAGAAACGATTGACAGAAAGTAATGCAGTAGTTAAATGTGGTCATGTTTGCAAGAATCAGATAGAGCTTTCCATCCATCTGGATTCCATCTATTCTTCCTTCCAAAATATCACAAATATTTCAGTCTTTTGATCTCTTCTGTTTAGGCTGAGAAACTTGCGGTGGAGGTAGGATGACAGGTGAATGGGAGGATAAAGGAAAGTGATGAATAAGGGGTTTATTTAATTTTAGTGTTTAAGCATCCAGTACAGTGTTTGTATGTAAGCCAGGCTTGCAAACTTACACTACAAAGCCAGTGTACAGCTCTAGAGTCAGTGCCAGTAGGAAATTTTTAAAATATGAATTGTGCAAGAGAAATATACCCAAAGGGTAGAAAGTATTTCACATTTGCTCCAGAAGACTATACTTCCATTAAACTTTTATATTTATCCATTGGGATTTTTTTTTAATCTTCAAAAGCTATTTTTATTTGAATTTCCTGGAACCAAAAATGTATGTTGTCAAAATTTTTGATTCCATTTTGGGAAACACAAAACTTTAAAACATTAGAATTCCATTCGCTTTCCTATTATCTTTTAAAAAATTTACGAAGAAAGATTTGCCTGAAAGAGTACCAGTGAAGGAGGAAACACATAATAGTTGATGGTTATTCTAGTTTATTGACTTTCACCTCAAAAGGAGTACCAGCAAAAGAGGAAAAATATAATAGGTGATGTGACAGCAAAGAAGGAAAAATATAATAGGTGACAGTTAATTTGCTTTACTGACTTTTACCTAAAGAAGCCATATTTAATTTTGTGGTCAACTCTAAGAGATCATAGAGTCTATTAAGTGATCATCATTTCTTTTGTTATCTCACATTGAGTCATCTGACTTAGAAATGGGTGGGTGAAAAGAACCTTCACTCACTATGTTTTAATGTTAGAACATAGAAACTCAAATCGGGCAGGAGGAAACAAACCTCTCTCATGTAAGAGACACTCAGTCCCCTGAAAAAAACCAAATTTTTCATTTAGAGTGAACAGCTTGTGAGACAAAGCTTACTACCTTGCTCATAGGCAAGGGAGGTGATTGTCAAATATAGCTGAAAGGATGTCTTGCCCCGCCTTTTGCAGATGCTTGAAGTTTCTGTAATACAGAGAGAAACTTTTAATTCCACAAACTCAGATGAAGTTACAAGGCTCATGTTTCTAAGAGAAGGAGTATACTGTAGTGATTTAAATTTAGCAGGGTTGAAATAACTTGTACCAGATTGTGCCTTAATCAACCAGCAAATATTTGTTGACCATCTACTATGTGCCATTTATTGAGTATCTACTAGTTTTATGGTAAAACTGAAGCTCAAAGGTTGTATGCATCTTCTCTGATGTCTCCCTAGAATCCTCCAAGCTAAATGAATTATTCATTTTTGGGGGCTATCACTGGGCTACCACATACTTCTGTAACCCACAGGAGTGTTGCTTTCATTGTCAGCTATCTTCCCCCACTGGATTGCGTACTCCACACGAGAGCTGAGGCTAGCTTGGTCTCACTCATCTTGGTAGCATCCAAGTGTATCAGAATCTTGGCATGCAACTGACATTCAATTCATGCTTATTAAATGAATTAATAAGACTAAATAAGACATTAATGCTACTCTATGACACTAGACAGGTAGGACAGGAAGTAAGACATGAGTGCAGAACAGTTATTGAGAGATTAGTTGCTTTAAGTTTATCATGTATGATGGTGAGTTAGGGAGAAGAGACAGAAAAATAAATGAGATCAAGAAGTCCCCAAAAGACGCTGCCTAGTTTCTCCCAATTTTGTTGTGCCAATCCTATGCTCAGGTTGAAGACAATTAGTTATCCATTACATTACCTTTAGATGTTCGATAGCAATTATAGTTACTCATTTATTTACTAGAGGTTGGCTTACATTTAATTGATTTGTTTCAAGAACCCAAAGTAATGACATGTAGCAGAAATCATGCTTCTCTTTCTCTTTCTCTGTAGGCACACACTGCATCTAGGTTCGAAATGAGAAGAAGTGAGTTTAAATGGGCAATTCCTAATTCCTCTGGAAAAGATGATCATTGACATGAATTTAAACAGACAGCATGAATCAAAGATTAACAAGTGAGTTCAATCCTGGCTCTGCAGTTTAATAAGCTTGAGGTCTTAGACCACATGCTTACTCTCTCTAAACCTCAGTTATCTCATCTCTGAAGTGGAGGTAATAATGCCTACCCTGTTTATCTTTTAGAGCTGTTATGTGTAATAAAATGCTTTACACACTATGAGCTACCATATAAATGCAAGGGACTCTTGCTATTATTATGGTCATGATTGCTCTGGTAATCATGATGATAGCACTGAATACAAATCTAAAGGGCACATCCACATAATTAAAGTGTCTTACCTCAGGAACAGCTCCAGACATTCACATCTGTGAAACAGCATCTGATCAGTCTTTAAACTCATCAGACAACGTATACATTGGTGGTCCCTGAAGAATTACTGGCACATTAATTTGCTTGCCTGGAAACATCTGGATTCTCTAAAATTAGATTCCTGATGAAAGATCCCTGACGTGTTGCCAGATTTCTGTTTAGATAATTTTATTCAGTTCAACAAACAAGAATCGAATGCCTATTATAGGCCAGAAATTGTTGTAGGTAATAGAGACTTAAAGATTGGTGATCATGGCTCCTGCCTTCAAAGAGCTCACAGTTTATGGGCAGAGACAGATACATAATTAGATGTCCACAGAATATAAAATGGAGTTATGTGTAATTATTACGTAAATTACAGTGGTACTACAGGAAGTAGACTAAAGCAAGATCAGAGACTTTCTTGATGGAAAGGATGCCTGAATCAAACACTAAATCATAAGTAGAAGTTACAAAGGCAAAGTGAGCGCAAAGTGAAGGTAATTCCAAGCAGAGGGAACAACATGAGCAAAGGAATTGAAACTGGGAAAAAAATATGTGGCCATGTTGCTGGATCAGAAACCAAACTGAAAGATGTAGAGGGAGCTAAGGCTGAAGACTGGAGAAGAAGAGAAAAACCAGTTTCTGGAAGGGCTTGTGGGTCATGTTTTTCACTCTGTGATAGATAGATACCACCAAAGGGTATGAAACAGATAAGAGACATTGTGAGATACAGATTTTAAATAAAATGCACTGGGTATTGTGTTAATTGAAAGATAATAAAACTGGAAGCAGGGACATTTGATTAGTGTAGCAATTTGGAGAGATGAACCAAGGAAACAGTAATTAAGATAGGTAGCAATAGTTTCGAGAAATACACACACACACTCACACACCCACAGAGTGTGCGGGGAGAGACAAGACTTGACAGCTGCTTTAATGTGGCATTGAAAAATACAAAAGTGTCAAGACAGAGCCAGGCACAGTGGCTTACACTGATAATTCTGTTTACTCTGGAGACTGAGGTGGGAGGACCGCTGGAGGCCGGAAGTTTGAGACGGCAGTGAGAAATAATGATATCACTGCACTCCAGCCTGGGTAGCAGAGTGAAACACTATCTGAAATACAAACATTAAAAAATTCAAAATTCAAAAAAGAAATATACCAAGATAGATTACCCAAGCACCGTATTGGTGTAATAGATATCTCGGTCTATGAAATTAAAAATTATGATATATTACTGAATTTTTGTAAGCTATCTAATTTCTGACTCCAGAACAAATTCCGCTAGACTGCCAGGGGAAAAAATACCTGAACTCCCAGCCCCAATCCTTACTGACATTTCTCTAGTTAGGATTTCACTATGATTTTAAGGTCTTAATGCCAAGGAGTTGGGGATGGCCCATTTGGTTGCTGGCTGTGAGTCCATGCCTGTAGCTGCTGAGACAGCTGTCATCCTGGCCTACGTGGCCTTTACAAGTCCCTCAGTTCTCTCTGATGCCTCAGTGCCAAGCATGGTTCGTGGGCAAATCTTGGGAGAGAGGGCATATGTTCTCTTCGCCCAGAAGCAGTGAGAAGCCATTTTCTCCGTTTGCTGTACTTTCCTAGGAAGTGGAGAGGAGGTACCTTCAGCCCCCAGGAAGCCACAGGTCTCTCATCATTGCCTTCTTCTCTTAATCTGAGGGGAAATAATTCTCTGAGGAAAATCCTTTTCCTTTCAGGTCTCTCTGTTTTTGTGTGTTTACATCGCAATGTTTCTTCTCCTCTCTGGAGTTTAGTTGGGGCATAGAAAATACATCAAGGCAATTCCTTGCTTTTTAAAATTATCTGCCCTCTACTTCCACATGAAATGGGTCTTTGTCTTCTCACCACTTTACCTTTGGCACCTGGCATCCAGAAGACTCTGATACATTCTAAGAGCACACACACAAATATTTGTTTATTAAATAAATGAATATGAGGGTAAGTTATGAGCTGACATGACATATTTTAGGAGGAAAAAAGCTACCATTTTGGAATGCTCTCAGCAGTGCTGTATACTGAAAGAGTGAGTGAATTAATTAGAAAATGAATACAGCCATGGCTGCTTACTTTTGTTTTCTGTTCTCTGCCACATTCCTTCCCTGAGGCATTCAACACAGAGCTGATTTCATGCTAAAAGAGAAGCAAGAGAAAGGAAAGAAAAATATTCAGGGAGGAAAAAAATTAAAATATTAATATAATCCAGTCAGATTACTTATTTCAAGTCATCATCTAATACCAATCAAAATGCTTCTAACTACCTATCTAAATTGAGTATTTTTATTGAAATGTTACGTTTATTTCAATGATAATCAAAAGATGAATTAGAGAGTTGAGAATGAAGAGAGATTCTTATAGAGAGTTTCAAATTTACTCATACTTAATCAGACTAAGAAAAGTATTTTTAAAATTTTGTCTATGACTAATAAGATCTTACTCTCAGACCTCGGGTCCCCTACTGCTTGCTGTGATAATTTTTTCTTCCTTCCTTCCTTCCTTCCTTCCTTCCTTCCTTCCTTCTACCTCCCTCACTCCCTTCCCCCCCTCCTCCCTTCCTCCCT
>NW_012102336.1:20104-84216 GCF_000951045.1 Mandrillus leucophaeus
CCTTCCTTCCTTCCTTCCTTCCTTCCTTCCTTCCTTCCTTCCTTCCTTGTTTCCTTCTTTGGAAGGAACTACCAACCCTGTGCAAAGTAATTTAAACATGGTGGCAAAGTTTGTGCAAGTGGAGAACATCAGATACAAAACAAAGCAAAAGAGAAACAAAACACCAAAAAATGTAAATTAAGATTGTTAACTTTTAGGGCCTAGGGATAGTGGAAAAAGAATCAAAAGAGCACAAGTGTTCAAAATCTGGATTGTAATTCCCTCTGTCTAGGCTGGGACTGGGAGAAGAGGTACTAGAGAACTACCTCTGCCCTTGGTGTTTCCCCACTTATGTGACATACCATCTCTTCTCTGGGTTCTCTTACGATCTCATTGTTGGGTAGTGGTTGGCTGCTGTAATAGGCATGGAGACATAGAAGGATATACTCCATCCATGTTAGTGGTAGTTTAATCCTTATTATGTGAAAGAGAAAGAGGGTAGGGAGGAAGGAGACATTTGGATAATTTTATCTCAAGACATTAGCCTATCTTTAATGCTATTACATTCCTCCACCTCCTTTCTGCATTTTAGAAACTAATCTTCTTTTTCTTTTTATTACCTTTGCTTTTAAATCACCTCCTTATCCTGTAGGCCCCTGGACCCCAACTTGGCTCAATAGACTCAGGCAAATAGGTATTTTCAAAATATTTTCATATTATACCAATATTAGAAAAATTTTGAGAAAAATTGTCTATTATACAATTGAGTATCAACAATTGCCAAATATCATGCTATGGATTTTCTGTGCATTTTTTCACAATATCAAATACATGCTATAGGTTTTATTTCCATTTTAAACTATGAAGTGTATATTGTTGCTTTACAGAAGTAGAAATGAATGCTTAGAGAGATTAAATAATTTGCCCCAAATTATATCCCTCATAAATGGCTTTGCTGAGCTTTAGACTCACGGGATTCTTACTCAGAAGCCCATGAATTTTTCAGTACATTTTTTGTTCACTGCCATTTCTTAACTCCATGAGAAGCATTTAGGCATTTATAGGAACGTGTGAATCATAATTAAAAGAACACACACTCAGGGGCAGGAGACTCAGTTTCAAATTCTGCCATTTTGCAATTTTCTGTCAACAGTGTGGTAATAACAACAGCAAGTGCTCTCATATCCCAACTTTGTCTTTTATTAACTGTGTAAACTTGGGCAAACTCTTCTCATTTCTAAGCCTCCAACTTTTCATTTGTCCAAAAGAGAGGTTAGCATTAGGACAGCTGTGAAGAATGAGCGTGATAATACATTGCAAGCAACGTAGTACAAACCTTGGCATACAAAAAGTAAAAATAGAAATAAAACACTCAATAAATGTAGATACCTCATCGATCCAAGAGAATTTTGATAATTTATGAGGCAAGCATTATGTTCTATATGGACCATTAGGTTATTTGATAAATGTATGAGTTTTAACACAAGTGCTACAATGTAACTATAATAAAAAGCCCAAGAAATAAATGTTCATACAATGAAGTCTTTTTCTTTTTCATTTTTCTAAGAAATTGGCTCCCCATTTCTATGTTGTAGAAATGAAACAATAATTTTTTATTTAAATCACTTCTTGGGCAACATCTGATCTAGAATTCTGTACTTTTTTTTTTTTTTTTTTTTTTTGAGAACAAGTCTCACTCTGTCGCCTAGGCTGTAGTGTAGTGGCGCGATCCTGGCTGGCTGCAATCTCTGCCTCCTAGGTTCAAGCGATTCTTCTGCCTCAGCCTCCTGAGTAGCTGGGACTACAGGCACGAACCACAATGCCTGACTAATTTTTGTATTTTTAGTAGATATGGGATTTCACTATGCTGGCCAGGCTGATTTCAAACTCCTGACCTCAGATGATCCACCTGCCTTCGCCTCCCAAAGTGCTGGGATTACAGGCATGAGCCACTGTGCCTGGCCGTACCTATATTTTTATTATTTTAATTGTCACATAAGAAATGTACTATTTGGGGGTTATAGTGTGATATTTTGATATATGTATACATTGTCTAATGATCAAATCAGGGTAATTAGCAAATCCTTTGCCTAAAAAATTTATGATTTATTTGTTTTGGAAGCACTCACAATTCTCCCATCTAGACATTTGATAATATACAGTAAATTGTTGTTAACTTTAGTCACCTCACAGTGCTGTGGAACACTATAACTTATTCCTCCTGTTTATGCTATAATTTTGTATCTGTTAATCAACCTCTCCCTATCTCCATTCTCTCCTACCCTTTCCAGCCTCTAGTAAATGCAATGCTGTATTCCACTTTTATTAGATCAACTTTTTTAGCTTCTATATATGAGCGAAAACATGCAATATTGATCTTTCTGTACTTGACTTACTTCACTTAACATAATATCCTTTAGATTCATTAATATTGCCTCGAATGTTTTGATTTCATTTTTTATGGCTAAATGGTGTTCCACTGTATATACATTGTATACTACATATAATATAATGTATATGTAGTGTATATATACAATGTGTATATATGTTCATTGTGTGTGTATGTATACAGACACATATATGTATATATAAAATAGTATTTCATTGTGTATTTTCTTTATTCATTCATCTGTTGAGGACACTTGGATTGATTCAAATTCTTGGCTATAGTGAATAGTGTGTAATAAGCATGAGAGTGTACACATCTCTTTTACATACTGATATCCTTTCCTTTGGATATATACCTAGTAGTAGATTGTTGGATCACAGGGTAGTTCGATTTTTAGGTTTTTGAAGAAACCTCCTCATTGTTTTCCATACCAAATGCACCAATTTACATTCCCACCAACAGTGTATAAGGGTTCCCTTTTATAGGCATCCTTGCCAGGATTTGTTATTTTTGTCTGTTTGATAATAACCATTCTAACTGGAGTGAGATGAGATCTCAATGTGGTTTTGATTTGTATTTCCCTGATGATTAGTGATAGCGAACTTTTTTTATACACTGTTGGTCATTTGTATGTCTTCTTTTGAAAAATATCTATTTAGATCATTTGCCTTTTTTATTAATAATTGAATGACTTGGGTTTTTATGCCGTTGAGGTATTTTAGTTTCTTGTATAAAATTTTAACAACAGTAATTCATAGCTTTCTCAAGTAGCTGAGAGCCCTAGAAAGATGGTAGGGGGAATCTGAAGCCACCTTCTGAGTTAAGCAACTGTCCTCACAGTCCAGGGCACCCAGCCAGAAGCCCTGAGCCAAGCATGCAACATTCCATCTGCTGTACTAACCAAAGGTAAATGACCCTCAAACCCCAAGGGAGTGATTCAGCTTCAAGAAGGAGACCTCACCTTTTACAGGACAGTCAGACTTGAGAGTTGCTTTGCTTAAGTGATTGAAGAAGAAAAAAAAATCTGAGATCTAGTTAACGAAATGTATTGAGGTCATTTCCACCATTCACTGATGGAGCTCAGAAACAGAAAGTGTCAGGAGGGCTATAATTAGGAGAGAGAGTTAAAAATTTAACAGCATTCCAGATTTCAGCTACACCTGTCATCGTTTTTAACCACCCTTTCTTCCCATTTGCACTTTATTGGGCCTACTGTCTTCCCTTCTCCTTTTCAGGACTTGAGAGAAATATGCAAAGAAAAATATTAAAAGAAAGGTGATATTTTGAAAAGATACTTGGGAGACGCCAGTTTCTGGGATAGGTTCAGTTCTCTGTGCCTGTCTTTCTTTTGACTATAATTCATGTTAACCCTCTCTGACTGAGGAGTGTGAAGTCATTTGGCCTGTGCATGTGTGTTCCTCAGTGAATGCACCTGGGGTGTCCCCTTGTTCCTTGAGAGCACTTGTACAGAGAAAGCAGACTTGATAGAACCTTCTAGAAAGTCTAGTATACAATGAAGCACAGTAATTATCTTTAGAGATTTCATGTGTAGATTATTCCCCCTACTTTTGTTTTAAATAGGCTTTAGTTTCTAGGTTCACAGCAAAATTGAGTAGAAAGTAGTTTCCATATACCCCTCTCCCTACATGTGCACAACCTCTTCCACTATCAATAGCCCACAACAGAGCGATACATTTGTTACACTGTATGAACTTACACTGGTACATCAGAGTCACACAATCGATGAACTTACACTGGTACATCGAAGTTACACAAAATCCATTGCCCATAAAATAAAACCAAGTATGTTTTATTATTCCATCTCCTCTCAGAGCCATGAATACACTGTATGTCACTGGCTTGGTGAAGGACAGAGAATACACTATAGTAAACAATATTTCCAAATATACATGTTTGATAACACTGGAGTTATCAGATACACATTTCTATGTATACTCTTCTAGAAGAATCAGGCCTGCTGTGCCTATTTATAAGTTATTATCTCCAACATTTTCTTTCTTAACCCATGAAAACTGAAGTTAATATATATTATATTTTAATATTCCCTAGTGTCAGTAATTTGCAAATAATCTAAATTTTTTTCCATAGGGAAAAGATGTCACAAAAGCAACATTTGCTTAGTAAAGATAGATTATCAAAAACGGCCTTGCTAAAAGCAGGTTAATGCTTTAAATGATGCAATTGAACAAGACATAATTAGGGCTATTTCCTTCTTCTTGTTTTAGAAACACCACGAGCCATTGGCACAGAGGTGAAATGGGGTGATTTTATCACTTTAATGTTGAGTTGTTTTTCCCAGTGTAGCTGTTAAGTTGTCCTTCCATAAAATGACACTATGAAATAATTCCACTCTGCAAAGCTGTTGTTTCATGACCAAAAAATTGTTTGCAATAATTAGATTGTAGTTGCTGAAGTTCTTATTGCTTCTTTGAAGACAGTGTTTGTTTATAGGTCCATAAAGAATGGGAAGAGAACTTTCATTTTAAAATGGGCCTTTGAATAAGATTAAGAGTTGTAAATTTTGTATGCCCAAATGAATGGCTGATAATTGTATTATTCTGGGTTCTCCAGAGAAAAAGAGCCAATATAATATATCTACATATTTCCAGTCTGAGTCCAAAGGCCTGAGAACCAGGCAAGCCAATGACATAAGTTCCAGTTCAAGTTCAAGTCCCAATCTGAAGGCAAGAGAAGACCAATGTCCCAGTTTGAAGACTACTGGTCAGAGAGAACAAATTCTCTTTAACTCAGTCTTTTTGTTCTATATAGCCTTCAATAGATTAGAGAAGTCCACCACAAAGGGAAGGGCAGTCTGCTTTACTAGGTCATCAATTCAAATGTTAATTTCACGTAGAATCCCTCTCACAGACACTCAGAGTAATATTTAACCAAACATCTGGACACCCTCTGGACCAGTCAAGTTGACACATAAAATTAACATCACAATAATGATACGTTTTCAATTCTGTTCTATTTGGTATACATTTGTGAGCACTGTAATACACAGTGCTAGGTTCTAGAAAGAACACAGAAGACTAACACCTGGTCCTTTTCTTTGAGAAGCTAACAAATTAATGTTAAGAGACATACACACTTAGTTCTTATGGTATTAGCATAGAGAAAGTAAGTATGATCAGAAGAGTGAGTGATTGGTTTGGATTATGGGGACTGGAAAAGGATTACAGAGAATAGAAATTAGAAAAGACTTTTGAGCAATGGAAACATGAGGAAATAACATGAACAAAGGCATGTGGGTGTGAAAAACCCCATGGAATGCCTATGTTTCTGGAATCCAAAGAACATGGCCAATGTCTTACCCTGAAAAGACAGGTCAGGATCATGTCATGAAGCCTCCTCAGTGTCATACTAAGGAATGTGTTTACTTCAGAATTTTGGCTACTTTGTACGAATAATTATTTTCTTATTTTCTTACGTTTGCAACATTGTCATCATGATCACAGTTGCCATTTAAGAAGAGAGATGGTCACCTAGCAAAAAGTTGAGTTACCATTCATATGGCTGATTAAAAACAAAGGTTAAAGCTTTAACTTCTGGTTTCATCTTTCCTTTCTACTTATTTTATACTATTTCTTCAATAACTTATTGAGAACTGGATTCAAAGTTTAAACTACTCCTTTGTACTTAGTTTTTGGCTTTTTGTTGTTTATAGATTTGAAATCATGCACACATAATTTACTCTTGTTAAAAATAATAGTAATAAGTACAAAGCAGGTAGCCTTTATTCTCTGGACACTGTTTCTCTTTCCTCATAAACTTAAATGGTTTTAAATAATGATCTGTGTAATCTTTGAAACATAGACACTTTGGGCACAGTGACCAGCTTTGTCTTTCTCTCTAATAAAGAACCTAATGCAGTACTCCGTATACAAAAATTAAGTGCATAGCAAATGGAGAAAACCTATGACTTGAAAATAGCATATCACAAAAAGCATCTTGCTTCCCAATTGGTGATTAATCATAGAAAAATGTCATTATAATTTAAAGCAAAACAAATTAGGGCTCTCTCTATTTCAGTGGGCGCAGATCTTGCAAGCTCACTGTTTCTGTCATATTTAAATTCTGCACAGTCTCAGTCTTAGCAACAGTCAGCATTGCAGAATCAGACTTTCTACTCAAAAAGTATAAGATTCTCTGTGGCTCCTGCTTTTTTTAATGAAACATTTTTGTAACTACCCACCTGCTTTCTTTTTTTGATTTATTTCAATTTAGTAAAACAGCAGGATAGAGAGGGAGGTACATACCACCAGTCTATAATTAATTCTTAGTAATTTAGTAAACCACAAGTGTTTTATTCTTATAAAAATATATTTCCTCTAATTAATAATGTATGTTTTACAGATCAGTTTGAAAATAATCTCAACTTAATACTTTGAAGACTATATTTATGAATAGATGGGAATGCTTATGTTGATATGTATGTCAATTTGGAAAACTTTGATGTTCTTTTCTTCTGGAAAAGCTAAGCACTGTTGGAATATGCATTGTGTGAAATAAAACAATAGACATAAGGTTAGTAACTTACTCTGGGCCCATAAACCATAGGCAAACATCTCATCACTTTATCACATACATTAAATGTAACCACCGTAAGAGATGAGATTGGGATCAAGAGGGATGCTTCTCTTTTGTATTGGTGACACATATTGGTCTCTACGAAATAAAAACAGGCATAAAGTGTTTAAAACCATCACAAATCACTGACATAAAATGTCTGAGAAACAGTCTGTTCTAGTTTGAATTTTTGTTTTATCATCAGCGATTGAAAGGCTGGATGCACTAGCTCATGCCTGTAATCCCAGCACTTTGGGAGGCTGAAACAGGGGGATTGTTTGGGCCCAGGAGTTTGAGACCAGCCTGGGCAAAAAAGCCAGTCCCTGTCTATACAAAAAAATAAAAAGAAAATGTATGCTAAATTATAAAGAACTGCAAAGGGTTTAGAATAGAGAGATACTTTGAATAATTCCTTAAAGCAATAAACAATAGTTACAGACAAAGTAAATGTGCATAGTGATGAGTTCATTTTCTCCAATGATAATTTTAAAATTATAGAGTACATAAATACATAAATTTCCTCCTTATATACTCTGGTCCTTTCTTTCACATCATTCACTTTTGCTCACATTTAATATGTTTTGCCATATTATCGCTGTATTTTAACATCACCAGAAATTAAAGTTCTGACATTTTCAATAAAGGAAAACATTGAGTACAAATTTTATAGGAAAGCTCCTCCAAAAAATTATTTGAATGAAAATTTAATTATTATTTGTTGCAAATCAAGTGACTTTGGACATAAGTCATTTGCAAGAAAACAATCTTTAAGTAACCCACTTTTATTTTTGGTAATGTTGTTCCTAATATTTTCAAACTTGAATAAATTATCAAGAAAAATAAGCCCTGATCTCCAAGAAGATGATTGCAAAAGGTTTTATCACCACATTAACTTTATACTAGTATCATAAAAATGGTTCATAAGAAATTTAAACTAGCTTCTTCAAAATTTGTTTGTGGTCTGGAGTTGTGGTTTAAAGGCTGAAAATTACATTTGCTATATGATTTAAGTACAATGTGGAATTCTAACTTTAAAAATACAGTCTATTGAAAAGGAAGGAGTCACCTTCTTTGACCTGCTTCAGTGAGAGCACCAAGCATGAACCGACTTTGGGAAAGGCAGTAGTACAACTATTACTCCTCCTCTGCCTTTCCTTCTCCCCGCCCCCCTCCTCCTCCTTCTCCTTTCTTCTTTCTTCTTTCTTCTTCTTTTTTTCCTCTTCAGTTTTTCCAGGGGCAACGAAAGGAGCAGACAAAATACAGACGGTCATGCATAACAAGCAACTGCAAACCATTGTGAAAGGGAATCTTTGGTATCTGAGATGATGGAATTAGATAAAGACAAAAGGATGCAGGGGGCAGTGGGAGAGCTTCTTTCAGTGAGCCAGACCCTCCTATTCTTGTCCGAAGCAATGTTCTTATAAAGATAAGGAGCAAATCAATATTTGTATGTTTAATATTCAGCTCAGGGTCAGCAAAAATGATCTTATTTCTAGAGTTTTAGTCACAGCTGTTAGAAATACTTTTCTTAAAGTTTTATGGAAGAATGTTGTTCATATAGGTTTTATAATTTTGTTGCTACCATATTTAACTAATGGAAATTGTAAAATGTATACAACCAGTTTACTTTCAACTTGCTTATTTGCAATAGTTTGCTGTGATTTTCTGGTAAAACAGTAAGCCAATAACAAAATATGCACCATCTAATACAATTTAAACCTTGAGAGGTGAATACATTTTGAATCTTTACAACTTTAGGAAAGTGAAAACAATGACAGTAGTAATTAAAAACCTTATAATGCAACTAAAAACAATTCAAGTGATACATAACCTTCATTAAAAAAAAAAAATGAATCACTTTTACATGTCATGAAGAAAGGTCCTGGAGCTGGTTTCTCTGAGGAGCAAGTACCTTGTAGGAAGATGTAGCTGGATAAGTAAGCATATGGCTAGGAAATTTTGAAAATTTCAGCCTAAAACTTACCATTCTCAGGATTTCAAGGATTCATAAAATAAAATGAATGTAGCCAAGTGGAAAAAGGACAAATAAATAATTCATGAAGCAGCCCTTTCTGACATACCCTGCTGCTTTTGGCTCCTAAAAATAGATCAGTTAAGAGTAACATGTAATAATTTCCTTTAAAAAAGTGGTGAAGATATATCTTATTTGAAAGTGTTCTAAATTTTTGCAGTATAAGCAATGAGGAGTCTTCAACCTACTTTAGAGAAAGACATGGGGATGCTATGCAGATTTATTTGAAATGTTCTTTTTTTTTTTTTTCCTGTGGCCTTATTAGCATCTAGCTGGAAGGCATCTCATGTTTCTTTGCTTCACTGTGTTCTATGCAAATTATCAGGGTGGAAAGTGCCTTTACTAATAATTTTAAAACACACTTTAGAATGATGCATTTTCTTGCAGACAGCATATTTGACATGGAACCTTCAGTTGGTGGCCAAGACATTTACCATCAATTTAAAACCCAGAGAATATTTAGTCTAGTGACACATCAAGTAGCATAAGAAGCCATCTCAGAATAATACAAAAGTTTAAAATGTGGCCTGAATAAGTAAATCCATTATCACTCTTTTCCAAATTCTAGACTTTTATTAATGTTTTAAATTTGTAAAGTATAAACATACAGAATTTTTAAATCTACCCAGAACTATTTTAAAAAGTGAAAACATTATGTTTATACTTGCTTACCTTTATTTTCTATACATCATTTAGATGATTCTCACTGCATGAACTTAAAAATACAGTGTGGTATTGGAAATTTTACCATCATTTTGAAGTTAAGCATAAAATATTCATCCTAGTTATATTTGCATGTACAAATAATTGCATTGATGTAACTGAGTTTTGGATGATTTCTGATTTTGAAAAAGATAAAACGAACATACAATTAGAATTATTACATTTACTTTTCAGTGCTCAGTAAAGTCTTCGATGGTATTAGTGCTATAAAACATTTTAATTTATGCTATAAATTAGCATAATCTTATTAATTTTCATCTGTCTCCTAAGAAATGCCAGATTTACAAAAACATTCAAATGAAAAATCTGTAGCCTATAGACTTCTAGTAGTCTACCTGTCAGTTCTGATTAATTTCAGTAATCCAGTTATTTCACTGACCTACTTTTTCAATGACTACTAACTTTTCTAAGCAAAAATCAAAGGTTTATTTTTTCTTGATTTTTTTTTTGCCTAGGATTATTAATAATTCAGTCAACAGATTTGTAAAGCTAACTTTTATTTCTGGAATGTTTTATATTCATCATAAAATAATCAATTGTCCATATTTCTCTATTATTGAGACACATTGTTCAGATCATATATATATATATATATATTCATTCCATATTTTTCCATTTAATTTATACCTCTGGAAAGAATAAAAAATAATGAAAGTATCAATCAAGATATCTTTAAAGTAATAAAAAAAACCCTGCCCTAATTTAAGATATTTTTGGCACTTTTCAAAAAAAAGATAATTAAATTAAAATTGGCTCCTATGAATACAATTTTACATTTTGAGGATAAGGGGCTCGTTTCTAATCTTTTTTGATATTATCTGTTGACTTCACTGAACTTAACTGTACAAAGTACATTTAATACAACTTGTCACACACACACATTTGCACTTGTCTTGTTTGAAATGGCCAAGATGTGACACGGAATTGATATGGTTTCCTTACCACTCATGTTGCTAAACTAGAACCTGCTAGGGGCAAATGACTCTTTTAACATTGTTCCAACATATTTATGATATTTTTGGAGTCGTAGTCAGTTAACCATGGAAAATTTTTTTTTAAAAAGACTCTCATTTTATAACAGCAACATAAGGATATAATATTAATAACTCTATTAATATACATTGAATGCATGCTGAAATGCTAATTAGCCTATCAAGTCCACCACAGCATCATTGAAATAGTTATGAATTAACTCAGACTTTCAGTCTTATATGCTTGTGTCTGTATTCTTAATGCTTGCCTTTTAGTAAATTTTATAGGAAATAGTACAACTTCCATTTCATACTAATATGGACTCTACTTTCACAGGAGTTATCTACTGTCCTTGATGAATATCCATAATGCACAATGTTAAAATGAGAAAGCTATAATTGGTAAATAGGTCAATAAGTGCACAGTTCAGAAGACAGCCATATCATGCTGTCATTTGTTCTCATCTCTCCCATAATGAGGATGTTCACATTGCATGTTAAAAGTTGCTCTGTGAAAAGCAATATTTGAATCATATACAAAGCTGTTGGACCAGTATGACAGGGTTCTTAACAAGAAAGGATAGAGCAAGTACTAGTCAACCCCAATGTGTCTATTGTAATAAATTCAAAAGAAAGAGCTAATCTGAGCAATGGATATGAAATAGGAAGCGTATACATCTGAGAGGAAAATTTGTGAGGGATGATCACAAAATGATTCATGACCTTAAAACTATTATGGTGCCATGATAGACAGAAATTAACTCTCCGTTTCACAGGAAAACGAAATAATTAACTCTCTCCTAATGAATGCCTTTTGGGGTCCTCTCTAGAAGATCTCATCGGAAAGTCTTCTGTAAATAACTGACATATCCAGCAATAGAGGAGCCAGCAAATACTGTGTTTTTAGAGAGAGAAAAAAATTTTTAAAGCAATTGCTAGATATTACAAAACTGATTTACTGTCATCTAGTGGGTTCTTAGATTTTATTGTTTAACTAGATTTAGTTAGATGAATTAGATGCATCTAAACTCAGTTTACCTGATCTTGACTTAAAAGCAACATTTTGCAACTTCATTTGTATAGGCAAGAAGAAAATCTGATATAAGCCAACATTCAAACTCACCACCATAATGAGCCTCAATATTTGGACCTAAATGGCTAGCACTTTTACACTTCATAATCACGGAAATGTGTTATGTTAAAGCAGTAGGAAGGAATCCCGTTTTGTGTGGAATTCACCATCGTAAAACAAACAAACAGAAATGGTGGATTTGTTTGTTTTATAGAGCAAGTTTTGTTCATTCTGCTGTTAAATATTGAGGGCAGAGCCTTTTTGCTGCTAAAAGAATCTAAGCATTATTGTTTACCCTGTAGAAGGTGTTACATGCTGTCAGAAAAGATCAATTACTTCCTCCAATATCTTTTTCTTTTCTACAAGTCTTCCCCTGTATGGCCCTGAACTGCTACAATGTTAACAGAATTAGAAGTTTATGCCTGCTCTAGTATGCAAAATAAAATGCACAAATCAAACCAAGCTTACCTTCCATTAACGTTTTCAATTTTGAATATGTTTTCATTTATTCTAATCTCTTGAAATTAAATCATTTCCTTTATATCTAAGAAATTTCCTAAACATTCATGGGTATTGTTTTCTCTAGGTTGTTTGTTTCCTATATATCAATTAGGACCCAGCCCAATTCCAAGTTTATATAGCCAGAAAGATCATGCCATATCTACAATAAAATCCTAGTTAAGTATTTGATTTATAAAAATGCATACTTATTTCACACATTTATTTTTTAAAATTAAAAAATCTGTTTCTAAATTAATTATTATCAAAAAGTGTAGCATATAAAATATTAAGTTTAAATTAAACATAACTTTTAAAATTTATTCATTAAAGATAAAGGTGGTCTTATTCTAATTTATGAAAGAATTCTACATCTAAGACTAGTTATGTTATCTTTCATTCTGATAACAAATGTTTTTCAGAATTACAGAATTATTTAAAGTTTGTAAAGTAGAATAATATAGTGTGAAATAAATGTACCAAATGTGATTTTTTTTTAACTTCTGCGTTGTCTGACAGCCTATAGAGTTACACGAAATGTTTTCTGTCATTATTATAGCTTTGTTCTAATTAAATCCATATAATCTTCACTTTTTTAGTTTAATCAAAGTAATATATGCATTTTATTTATGCCAAAAATACCCATAATGAAAAAGTAGTTACCCCTACTCTCTGAGTCCCAATCATTCCAATCCCCAGGTACAACCACTTTCTTTGGGATCTTTATTCTACTCTACCTCCATGTTTATAAAATATATGATTGTTACTTTTTGATATATTAATTTTTGATACCATGCATGCACTTCCTATAACTGTAAGATTACATTATGTTCTTATCAGTATTCTATACTGCCATTATTTTTACTATATACTATATTCTCTCTCTTTTTATTTTATTTTTTTAATTAGAAACAGAGTTTCACTGTGTTGCCCAGGTTGGTCTAGAACTCCTGGACTCAAGTGATTCCCCTCCCCTCAGCCTCCTAAAGTGTTGGGATTAAGTTGTAAGCCACTGCACCCAGTGGCTAGTAGAGAATAGCAGTACCATTCTCTTCTAACACCAATAATATACCACAATTCCCTTTTGTGTACTTTTTAGTTTGTTGTTGTATTTAATAATTATCAATTTTTTTCAGTTTCATTGTTTTCTCTTGAAGTGGTACTAAGTTGTTGCGTATCTTTAATAACCTTGCAAAGAGTTAGTGGAGCAGATTTTGTTCAAAAACTGTCATTCAGGAGTACTTAATGCATCTGCTCCAATCTGGACTGAGTACAAATACTTCTCTCATTTTTTGAGGATATTAACTTAGCAGCACATCAAGGGCTGGTTGGTAAGAGCAATCTTTTTTGGGTACAGATAACAAAGGGTTTATTGTAGAGTGTTTTAGAATAATACAAGAGTTGACCAAAAATCAGTTTTCATTTTTTATCATCACCATGCATCAGTAAATTCTAAACAAAGTCAGCTATAAAATACTCTTCACTGCCAGGGCCGATTGCTCCAACCACCCTGTGTCTGCCTATTATATGTTACTTTATTAATTACAGTTCTTTCACACTTTTCTTGAATGTTTATATGTTCTCTTAAATCTTCTTCATCTTCTTTTGCTTTTATTCTTTTTTCTTTTTATATTTGCTTATTTATGTTGGGGGCATGCTTCAAAAGCCTAGTGATTTGCAGATTCATCTTATAATGAAGTTATTTTAAAAACTAGAAAATCTGTGTTCCTCGGCTATGTTTGTTGAGTGGTGAGCTGGTTTTCTGAGGGTGGCTCCTAAATGTCAAGATCTCTGGCTCCTTTTTTGAGGGACTATTCTTGTGCTCCAAAGATTTGTCCAGTCTTCTCTTTTTGGCCTACCAGTCTGGCTGCTAATATTCTAGGAGGTGAACTGGGACGGGTACTAATGGTCTAATTGTTCTTGAGACTTCCAGAGACACAATGCTTGCTTTTCGTTAATGTTCCTCTCTGCGGTAGTTTATGGATCATCTTCTTCCATTCTGTCCATTTCATCTTCCTAGATCATGGCTTTAAGGTTGGAAATGTTTTCTGATTTATTATGTATGCTATTTCTTTTTTCTCCATTCTAACTATTTTAGGGTAAAATTGACAGTGACATAAATGTAATTTTTCACGTCTAATTCTGAATTGTGAAGTGGTGTTACAACTTGAACTATTACAAGCAGGTTACCCTTAAAACTCTTCCAGTCTTTTGAAAGCATATACATATAAACAAAGGTTAATTATTTAAACTCATATTCAAATCCATTAAAATAAGTTTTAGTAATATAATGGATTGTAATAAAACACTCTCCCCATAAGTCAACTAAAAAAATACAACTAAGTAAATTGTTCTCTCCATGATCAAAATGTAGCATTTACTTTCCAGTCAAATGTTGATTGCTACATGGGCTCTAAGATTTTGTTCGTTTGATTGTTTTTTATTTTGTTGACAAGTTGTATCTTATAGTACTGTTGGCTATAATTGCTAACCAGAATTACACAGTGTCAAGAAAATAATGAGTCAGAGAAATTCTATGATGAACAAAAATGTGCAAACAGTGGCAAGACCCATGGTTGTTAGAGTTTCTGTAATAAACTAAGACATGGGATGATACTATTGAATCATTATCAATCAAGCATGGTCTTGAATCATTTTCTCAGGAATTATTGCATTTACATCTTGCTTTGTAAGGTTTAGATCTGAGAGATCAAAATCACAGAGATTTCTTAGAATTTAGCTGACACTTGTCTCTTTCCAGGTTTTCCACAGAATCATGAAAAGGGTCACATAATTGAGAACATTAGTATGTACAGCTTTGCACTTTACTTGCAATTGCCTTGGTTCTCCAAAGGAAGTTTAAAGGCTTTAAGTTAAGCTTTATAATTTTCCCCGGGAACAAATGGAACATAATTTCAGAAACTATTTATTTTCCTGATGCTTCTTCTCCAGTTCTGGTTTATATGGGGGAAAAAATGGAGACTTCATAACACAAACCTAAACTGAGTTTAGAAGCTGAAGAAAGTTGGATATAAAGTAAACCTGTATAAAGGAAACCTCAGAAATGTTATGTTTGAAGCAATCTGATGAAACCAAGAAATATACATTTTCAGTTAATACTACTGAGTGAAGAAAATAGACTATTGGTGAGAAATTTTAGAAACATTTTGTTAAACTTCGTAAGTGTTTTTCTTATATATATCTTAAAATGTAAGTTTATATGCAATTCTAGTTTGTCCAGACTGAGCCAAATAAATAATCTCCCTTAAGAGTGACCTGCTTAATTGCCTAAAAAGAGTGAGAATTAAGGTGAAAACTACGCTCAGTGACAACCTCTTTTTGTCAACTTCAAAGACCCTCCAGGTGCACCTGCAAGAGCAACCTCTTTGACATGTAGTGGACACAGGTTGCTCCGGGGCTTACACTCTTTCAAAAGCTCCCCATCACCTACTTCTATGTGTATAATGTTTGCTGGGGAATAAATGTAGGGGCCTTCAAGTCCTGCATTTATTTGGACTTTGTCTCTCTCTAAGCCAGTATTTGTTTTAGCCCTTAGTGAGTGACATCAACATATAGGACACAACAGCATTCTTGAAAATATGAAATAGAGAAAAAGAGAAATTGCAGTGTGAATCATTCACTGTAAAGCCAAGTACATTTATGCATGCACCGATTAGGATAAACATGCATTCAAGTTTGCCCAGGACAAGCTTTATTTATACCTGTTTTTCCCCAATTGTCTCTAGCTGTTCTTTTCACATTTAGCAATATCCCAGCTTGGATGATAAAATACATGTTTACCCTAGTAATGGATTGCAAAGCATAATGTATTTCTTAACATGGGTCACAGTAAAAACGTGTAAATTTTATTTCCCAGAGTCCTTATTGGATCTTTATTCCTTAAATATGTTAATAAAACTGACATTCTCCAAATACACCTTTTTCATTCTTTTCTTTGTGTCCTTGTGTAAGCAGATTCTTCTGCACAGAATAACTTTGTCTCCTGTCCACCTCATTCTTTGACACCTAGGAAAATTCTTACTTATTTGTGAAGTCTTTTACTTATTCTGCAAATAATAAAATGCAATAATAATAATATAAGCCTTTGTGTACAGTTAAATATTGTGAAACAGGTAGTGCTGAATAGAATGAAAACACGGAGTTAAAAATATTTTGGAGCATAACAAGTTTTAGATTTGAGAAAGGAGAGTAATGCAAAAAGTTTGAATTTCATAAACTGCTTGTATTTATGGAAAATAGCCAGTGGAGTTGGGTAGGTAAATAGGACCAAAATATAGAGGGTCTTCAATGCCAGCATAAACAAATGCAAATGTTTTAAAGCAAACATCGGTATACACACACATACATAGAGGCAAACATGTATTGTCAATGTTTGGTCTGCGAGTGACATAAAGAAAATGGTCTTTTTGAACTAGACAAAAGTATATTGTATAAATGCAGAGAACAGCTTGATTCAGAGGCTCTAAAATAAGAAGACAGATAAAAAATACCTTTATTAGGTATTTGAGCCTGGGTCTCCCAAACAAGTAGAGCCTTAGCAAAGAACTTATGTGTAGGTTATTTATTTTGAGAAGTTATCAGAAGCACGTGGATGAAGGGCTAGGAACTGGGGAAGGGTAAGAATCAATGGAAGAGTATATTCAAAGTTGTCGTGCTAGTTGTTCACTATTAGAGACATCTGGAATCCAATTCTCAGAGAAGCTGAGTAGAGATGCCTAGGAATTGGCTATCCAAAGGGATACGAGCGATACCAGGTCTTGTCCTTGGTAAAGTGCTGACCCACGAGATATTTACTCCCTCTCATTTGCAGATTTACTCAATGTTCAGAATGACCGAGGTGCTGTTCAGATGCCCATATGCACAACTGGTTGTCACAGTATCTGTTGGAATAAAAATATTTGCCAAAAGGATATGAGTTAGGGGCAAAGACCTGTCTAATATACTAAGTTTGTAGATAGAATAAAGTAAGAACAAGTATTTTAAAAGCATTTTCTAGTTAACAATTGTTTCATACTTTAAAAATGTTAGTCTCCAAACCTAAGTTTTTATGCCCTCTGTCAAGCCCTCATTCATTTGCATAATCAACTTCTGAACATGAATTCTGTTGGATAAATAAAGAGGTCAAGTGTGAGATGATATATTCACATGTGAGCCATAGTAGACACAGCATGTAAAGAAATTGTGACACATCTCCTTAGGGAAGACAAAAAGAACAGCTATTTTCTTTAAATTAGAAATTATCTTCCATTTCCTATAAGCAATGACTGTGTTTTATTTATCCTAGTATACTCTTCTCTTGGCATAAAATTACACACAAGAGTAGATACCGTATGTGCGTATGTGTCTGTGTTTGTATAAAATAAGTGTTACAATGCAGAAAACGAAAAAGTAATGCCTCAATAATTTAACCACTTAAAGTAGGAGATTAGGTTTTTTTTTTTTTTCTAAAGTTAAATAACTTGCCTTAGCATATTGGCCTGTCATAGTGATTAACACCCATATTATAGTCATTGTTCTCTTGATTCATTAGTTTTAGTACAAATAATTAGCAACTAAAATAATACAATTTTAATTTTAAAGATATTCAAGTTCAGAATATGTCTCGTTTATGAACTAAAATTTTCAATTGAAAGCAAAAATATTACACCTCACAATTCACAATCTGTTTCACTGTTTTAAATTTTAATCACAAATTAAATCCCAAATGTTCATATGGAATGACAAAATTGAATTTATCTCAGGTTATTTGTGGTCTTCTAATCACTTTGTTATTTTTTTTTATTTCAGAACTAGTGTATAGACATAAGAATATGTATCACTAAAGGGGTTCGTGGTGTTATCTGAGCCCAGTGCAAACTTGAACAATTCTGAAGCAAAACAAACTTGCTCCTGAAATGAGCATGTGTGGCACACTGAGAATGTTAGGGGCTGACTGGATAATTGGGAGTTGCATGAATTAATTTCCACATAGAATACAATGTTCATTAAAGAATGCATAATGAGAATTGCTAATATAAGGCTTAAATGTCTATTATTACAACTCAAAGTAATCGTAGTGATTGTTTGACCATAAAATTTTATCTTCCAGGAGGAGTATTTCATCATAGACATTTATTAGAATCTTGACTATATGATGATAAGGAAAAGTGACTAAATTGAGTCAGTTTTATTATTGTTTTCGAATTCTCTACAAATAATGTACCTCCTTGGTTCAGGGGCAATCATTTTCAGAACCCTACCTTTGACATTTGATGTATCACTGATAATTAGTGCTGCCTTTAATTTTAATTTTTACGTCTAAGAAATAGTTTTCTAACCTCAAAACAAAGATTTTTCTCCTATGTTTTCTTCTAGAAGTCTTATAGTGTTTGCTTTTAAAGTTAAGCCTGATTCATTTCAAATTAATTTCTCATATTTGTAAGATAAGCGTCAAAGTTCATTTTCTTCCATATGAAAATGCAGTTGTTCCAGCATCATTGTTGAAAAAGACAAGATTTTAGTATTGAACACATTGGAAGTTTTGTTAAAAATCAGTTGACCATGTAGGTCTATTTATGAACTTTATTGATCAATATTATTCTTCTCTTTGATTTATATAATTTTTCCTTTATTCTGTTACTGTGATGAATTGTATTGTTTCAAATGTTGAACCAATCTGACATTCCTGGATAAAGCCTAGTAGGTTATTGTTCACTACCATTTTTATGTGGCTGGATTTATTTTGTTAATACTTGATTGAGGATTGTGGCAAAACCTATGTTCTTGAAGGATATTAGCTTTCAATTTGCTTTTCTTATAATGCCCCTCATATTTTGTTATCATGATTATGCTCCTTCCTAAGTTAGCTGGGAAACTATTCCTCTTTCCCTAGCTTCTGAAAAAAAATGTCGTAAGTCTGGTACTATTTCCTTTTTATATGTTAATAGAATTTGCCGATTAAACCATCTAGGCCTGGAGTTATTCTGTGGGAAAGTTGGGACAACGAATTTTATTTCCTTATAGATATTCAGATTTTTAAATATATATATTCAGATTTTTAAAATTTATTGAGTGAATGCTGGTAAATAGTATTTTTCAAATAATTTCCATATAGACTTATTTTCTCTACACAGCTCCCTTTCCTCCTTTTTCTTATTTCACAAATTTCATCCACATCAACAGGTCTGTTCTTGCATTTCTGCCTCTGATCCCTTGGCTATCAAATTCTATACAAATAATGCATCCCCTAAATTCAGGGGCAATCAATGGACAGTGGTACCTGTCCAACCACTGTACTCTGCTTGGACATCAGCTTGCTATGTCATAGTTGATGAAATATTTGCAGGCAAGAAGCCATGGTATCCTGGGGCATGAGTTTCCCTTCTCACGGGAGCTCTGTCTTGTTCTTTCTGTTTTCTAACACCTGAAATTGTAGCTTCCCATATTTCCTCTAGTTTTATCATTCTAAAAATTGTATTAATTTCAAAACTACTGTTTAGATCTGTTTAGATATAAGAATATGTATCACTAAAGGGATTGGTAGTGAGAGGGCTAGTCTCATACAAATTGTCATATCATAGCCAAAAGAGAAAGTGTCCTAAGTTTTTATTCTTTTTTAAAATTTTCATTCTTAATGTCACCACCTTAGTGTAGACGCTTACTGCTCAGTATTGCAATTATTTCAGGTTTTTTTTTTTTTTTTTTTTTTTTGAGACAGAGCCTCACTCTGTCACCCAAGCTGGAGTGCAGTGGCACTCTGCTCACTGCAACCTCTGCCTCCCAAGTTCAAGCAATTCTCCTGTCTCAGCCTTCTGAGTAGCTAGGACTACAGGTGTGTGCCACTCCACCTGGCTGATTTTTGTATTTTTAGTAGAGATGGAGTTTCACCATGTTGACCAGGCTGGTTTTGAACTCCTGACCTCAAGTGATCTACCCACCTCAGCCTCCCAAAGTGCTGGGATTATGGTCGTAAGCCACCGTGCTCAGTCCTTATTTCAGTATTTTTAACTGATATTACTAGACGTGTTTTTCTATGCCTCCTCTTTTCTAGAATGTTACCTTCACAATTTCAATCATATGTCAAAATGGTTCATTAATGCATATAGGATAAATTACAAATTATGAATTACCTAGGTTGTATTGAGCCATCTCTGAACACTGTTCTCAATATATCTTTATATACATAACAATCTCTAATGTCTTAAAAACACTATAAGCTCTGGTCTTATACATAACAATCTCTAATGTCTTAAAAACACTATAAGCTCTGGTCTTATGGTGTTTTTAAGACATTAGAGATTGTTATGTATATAAATACATATACATACAATACACCTAGCCCAGTCTATTGGTGATCTTTTGAACCACACATCTCTTCTTATCATGTCCCTTTGTCATAAAATCTTCTTTCTTTATTCCTTTTTTATTATAAAACTCTATCATTTTTTAAAAGCTTGGTTAATATCTAATCTTCCCAAGAAATTGCTAAACATACAGTAATATTTTTAAACAGAACTCATATGGGGCTAATTTTGTACATATTTATACCACTTAGCTGTTAGTTAATTAGCAAGATAATCATAATTATCCTCCCAGAATATATTAAAAACTCATTGAGGAAAGAATTTATGTATTTAGCTTTCCTAACCCAAGAACACCTCCTTTATTAGTTAAGGATATGGGAGCTGATAAAAGAGATACACCCTAAAATTTCCGAGGCTTCCATACAAGCTTATATCTCACTTATAAATATCTCAAGCAGAGATTGTGATCATTAGGCATCTCTTCTCCAAATCACAACCCAGGAGTCCAGTCACTTTCCATTTGTGACTCTGCCATCTTCTACCCCTACTTTCCAAGATTACTGTGTCAGATAAAGTCAAGCTGGAAGGAGCTTTACCAGAAATCACTATTGACATTCTGTCAGCTAGTCTGAGTCACGTGGGTACACCTAACTGCAAGGAAGACTGAGAATTGGAGTCTAGCTGTGTGTTCTGTGAAAGAGAAATGATCATCAGTTTGCCATTTCTGCCATATTTCCCATAGTATGGTTGCTCCTTTTCCTTAAGTCTCACACTTTCCATCTAAAATTCACTTAAGTGTTTCAAGTTTTGGCGCTTAAGGAAAAAGCTCAGGCCTCTCTATATTAATTATTGTAATCTCTCATCTCGGTCCAAGTCAACAGTTGAATAGAGGAACGCAACACATAGGTAAAGGGACGTCTACTCCTAGGCACATCAAGACAGCGAGAGGTCAGAAAGTAATTTGTCGAATTCCTGCTCTATATAGATTTGGCTCCTTCCATAAAAAGCAGATTCAAATTTTCCAGGTTAAGTTAGTTTGGAAGGAGAATGACAAGAAAAAGGCAAGAACTCTGATCTTTTTTGAAGTAACTCCCTACCTGCTTTCTTGGAGGAACTACAGCCCTGCAAACTAAAACCATGGTCTTGCTGACTTTCCAAGGCAGAAAGAAGTAATTCTAATAATACGGAAAGGGCCAATTCTCCTAACAATTTAGATTTAGAGTTTAGTGTCTGGATGTCCTATGTAGACCCCCTTCTCATTTTCTCTAAGCCAGCACCCATATACCAAATAATTCAGTTCTTTTTCAGTTTCATAAACATTTTTGAAAACCCAAGACTAGCTGAGCACTAGGGACATGAATATGAACCTAAAAGTGTTTGTGAAGTTCAAAGTTTAGTAAACTTCAGATCTACACACACATCACAAACACACACACACACACACAAACACAAAATGCCAGTCCACACATTTCCCAATTTTAATTCAATCTTCGTAACAAAGTCTCGTCTAGCTCCAATTTTGCCATAATCTTTGCAAGGACTTTAGCGTTTTTGTTTATCCAGCCTGCCGATTTGGTATTCCAACCCTGACCAACCTTACTTAAGAAGATGGACTAACTTTCCTGTGTTTCAGGCTAAATTGAGGAATCTTACACATGTTTAGTGCCTAACAGTGTCTGCTACAGAGACCAAATTCAATAAACATTAACTGGCTTTCTTCCTAGATTCTCCACTGTAGTTATTCTCTCCTTAGAAGTCTGATTTGAGTATCCAACATACATACAGGTAAGACAATTTAGAAGAAAGAATTTCCAGAAAAGGATGTGATTGAAATAAAAGCGGGAGTCCATACATATGAACTGAGACTCAAGACAAGGGTCGAGGAGGCAGGCTCAACAATTTATAACTCGGGAATGAAACAATACGAGCTAGATGCTAAGATTGCAAGTCTAAGTACCTCCTGCAGTAAGTTAGGCTTCATCTGTGAACAAGCATAGGAATGAGGCCTACAGGTGGAAGGAAAAGTAGGGTGAGCTCTGGGGAATGAGGGCTACAGATGCTAATATGAGAGACATTGCCTCATACCACCATCATTTCTGTGTCTCTCATTACTTCTCAAAAGTCGCTATGTGCAGTCAAATTGTACTGTCATTGATTCCCGGTTATGAACAATAACTTTCCCTACTGTGTTCTGTAGTACTGTGCTCTCTTGTGCACTCTGTCTCCTTTGCTCTGTATTTCTAAAATGCTGTTTCTCTCTTTTGCATTATACCCACACGTGGTGGTTTTAAACATGTCTCCAAATTCTTTGACATGTCTGCCACTGGAAGTGGAGTCTGACTTTCTTTCTTGTGAATATGGCCTAGCCTCAATGACTTACTTCTTTTGAGACAGAGTCTCCTTCTGTTGCCCAGGCTGGAGTGCAGTGACACAATCTTGGCTCACTGCAATCTCCACCTCCTGGGAGGTGGCCTCTCAAGTAGCTGGGACCACAGGCACCCTCCACCATGCCCGGCTGATTTTTTTATTTTTAGTAGAGACAGGGTTTTTTGTAATTTTTGTATTTGTATTTTTGTAATTTTAGTAGAGACGGGGTTTCACTATGTTGGCCAGGCTGTTCTCAAACTCCTGGTCTCAAGTGATCCACCTGCCTTGGACTCCCGAAGTGTTTGGATTATAGGCATGACCCAGCCTGACTGACTTCTAATAAGTTGACTATAACAAGAGTGATGCTGTGTTACCTCAGAGTCTAGGTTAGCAAAAGTGATACTTGTTTGCCTGGCTCTTGAGACACATGCGTTAGGATCTGTGAGCCAACATACAAGTAATCTGGCTACTTTGAAGCCAAAGTGCTAGAGAATTCACCTGGAGAGGGCACAGAGAGATAAAGAGAAACGCCTAAAGAGCCTAGCTATTCTAGCTCTCAGCTGACTCTGAGTAGAGCAGATTCACAGGAAAAGGCTCATTCAGAGCCTCTGACTCTCTGAAATCCTGACCCAGAGAAACCATGACTAAAATACAGGGTTGTTTTATGCCACTAAGTTTTGTGGTAATTTGTTAATTTGTTATGCAGTTATAGTAACTGGAACCGGGTTTTTGTTGTTGTTGTTGTTGTTTGTTTGTTGTTGTTGTTTTTTAACTTAAAGTAGTATGCTGCCATAACAAACTCTAAAATGTAGCTTTGGAACCAGGAGGCAGCTAAAGTAAAGCTCGAAGCACATTGAAAAAAGTGTTAGAGAAAGGTTAAAGGGCTATGGAGAGACTATTAGTAAACGTGAAGGCCATCAAAGAAGCACTAGAGAGGGCTTAACAGAAAATAAGGAAAATATTGTTGAAAGCTAAATGAAAGAGAATATTTGATATGCAGTGGTAGAAAGTTTAGCAACATTGTTGAATAAAGTAAAATAAAAATAAACCTAATGAACTGTATGATCTAGCTAAGGAGATTTCTAGGCAGAGTATTGAAGTTGCCACCTGGCTTCTTATTGTTGCTTAGAGTAGAATGTGGAAGAAGAAAGATAAGCTAAGCTAAGAAAGGACTTTTAGATATAAAAGATCCAGGGCTTGCTGGGTTCTAGTCTCTCAGAGATTTCTTTTTTTTTTTTTTTTTTAAAGTCTTCAGAACAAGATCAAATTCATGAGGAGGTTGTAAGATATTTTCTTAAGACCTCAGATATGTTTAAGGTTGTGTCTCTGTATAATATTAACATGCAAAACATCTTTAAATTTGTTTGGCTTACTAGTAGAGATTTTTAAAAAAATCTCTGCAGTGCTCAATACAGTGTCTCAGATATAATAGGTACAAAATTGTTCCTTATCAAATTGTGTTATCCAGTGTACCTTTTGTCAATCAAAGAATGTCGATATGTTAACTTGTGTCCATATGTTAACTATGAAGGAAAAGGGAAAGAAATAAAAAGTACATAAATCAGCTATCAACCACTGTAAACTACCCTCTATTTTCCATTTTCTTTATTTTTTTTCCTTGAGATGGAGTCTTCCTCTGTCACCCAGGCTGGAGTGCAGTGGCACGATCTCGGCTTGCTGCAGCCTCTGCCTCCCGGGTTCCAGCCATTCTCCTGCCTCAGCCTCCTGGGTAGCTGGGATTACAGGCACACGCCACCATACCCGGTTAATTTTTGTATTTTTAGTAGAGATGGGGTTTCACTATGTTGGCCAGACTGGTCTCGAACTCCTGACTTTGGATGATCCACCTGCCCTGACCTCCCAAAGTGCTGGGATTACAGGCATAAGCCACAGCGCCTGGCCTACTTTCTATTTTTACTCACCAAGTACAAACTAATGTGAAGCCACTGGGCAAGTGGCCAAAAACCCACTTAATAAGCTCTTGCACTGGTTCCTGAGAATCAATATCAATTTAGTATTTAAAAGAAACCACACAACCCTAAGATGAAATAGTAAAGAAACATGTAAATAATTCCATAAGTAATTATAATAATCATGATTTTATTTGGAAAATACAAAATAATAGCATCATATATTTTAATAGAGAAACGTCCAATGGGCATCTTTTTCTTTGTCATTATGCTTATATTGATTAAAGTGTTAATATCGATTAAAGTGGCCCAGAAAGTGGGAGCAGTTAATAAAGATAAGTGGCATGTAACTTTACTAGTAAGCCACAGAATATTTGGAATGAGGACTTAAAAGTTAGTTTAGTCAGAAGACAATATTAAATTATGTAGAATTTAGCAAAAAGTTTATTTAGTTTCTTACATAAACCAGGCATGATATTACCATTTAGGCTGACCAAACCCATCTCCACCCCACAAAAAAACCCACCACCACCACCACCACCACCACCACCAGACATGTAAACCTTGCTTTCAGAGAACACATGGAAAAGCAGGAACCCAGATGTATTTGGGGAGCAAACTTGTGTTTACCAAGTGCCTCATTTTTTGCTTAATTTTGTCACCTTTGAAACTAGATCTATTCTTTTCAAGGTAGAGACCAAATGTTGTAATTTTTGTCTTCCAAGTGTCTTAGAAACCATATTATGTGCACTCAGTTACAATGAAAATGAGTAAATTAATTAATTAAATGATGAATGCATAAGTGAATAACAAACTAAGGAGAAACATATGTGGAAAACATTAAATACTTAAAGCATAGTACTGCAATTAATTGAAAGAAATATATACAGATTAGTTCAAGATATTAGAGATGATGCAGGTGCGAATAATCAAAAAGACAAAAATTTGAGATAGAGAGGGCAGGAGAGCCCCACATGCAATGAATCACTAAGATACATCAGTTTATTACTTAGATTATTATGACAATACGCTAACTTGCCTTCCTATCATTAGAGATTGGCCCCAATAGGTAAATCTCTTCTGCTTTGAGGAAGTCCTTCTTTCCCTTTTGTATCTCTTCACCATTCAAGTTTCCCTTATTCTGCTGTGAATGCAGAATACTAGGTTCTGGATACTTTTCTGGGCAAGTGGGATGTGTGAGTGTGTGTGTGTGTGTGTGCAAAGGTGAGAGAGGCAGAATACAGAGCCAATTATAGGGTTGATGCTAACAAAAAAACCCCAGAAACCCTCTCAAGTTCTTGGGAGTACCAGAAACCCGGAGACTTCACAGCATTGGTCTTAGTTTTACACTACACAGTTTTCAGCACAAAAGGTTTATTAGGGTCGCAGTTATATGCCACTGTATTCAGGAAGTAAGAATATTTAAAATAATGTGAACCAACTAATAAACATTGTTGCTTCACAAGCTAACAAAATAAATATTCAATGATATAAAGCTTGTTGGAAAAAAATCAAGTTATTAATATATACCACCACTCTTTTTTTGTGTATATAAAAATATGTTATTAATGTTGAAGATGAAGGCTAAAGATAAAGCATGTCTAAAGATGAAGGGTTCATTTCTTTAATTTTCCTGATTTTTGAATAGAAGAGAAAATGACTTTACTCAGTATTTCCCCAGAGTGTTCTAATAAATATGACAAATTCTATGTGTTAAAGTAATTGGAAAAAGCTTTTGTTTACCAGTGAATATTAAATTATTACTGGATAATTTACCTGTTTTAAATGTCTGTTATATTCAGGAATGTCTTGTGATTTAAGGTGTGTGCATGCTTACAGGAGATTTGTAATTTGCTGTTTAGTTTCCATTATTACTTTTCAACTACAGCTATATTACAAATGATAAATCACTGGAATATAGCATTCAGAAAAATGTTGTGTATATTTATACTTTCCTATGCATGAGAAGAGATAAACAGAGAGTGTAAATAGCAGAAACTAAAAAAATACTTGTGATATATAACAACTAAAGTGATTTAATTTGGGAAGAATACCAATCAGAATGATTTGTCCCAAGGCGAGGAAGAAGTAGGTGAGAAGGGCCACAGGTAAACTTAATGAGTGCTGTAACTTGGATCCATTTCTTAAAATATTGCATATCAATGTTATAGATAATTAAATAAAAATATAGCATCTGCTGATGAGAAACAAATCTAAGTTAATATATAATTAAATCAGTATTATGTGCTTCCAATTCAGTTACCTCTTGGGTAGGTCAGATGCACATTTACCAGAAACTGTTACAGTATTTTTAGAACTTGAAACCACCCATTGCTCTGCATTGATTAAGGCAATGGTGTATTCTATATAAGAAAAAATAAGGTAGATATTTTATATAGTTTTAAAGCATGAACTTCCTTTCCTTATCCTGCCCCAAATATTAACATGGATCTAAAAATAATGGTTAAAGTAAATTAAATTTTAATGATGGAGTTTTACACATCATTTGGATGGAGGTTACAATTGTTTTTTATTTGTATGCATAGTTTACAAATGTTCTTGAATAACCGTTTTAAAGATATTCACATATGCTTTGCAGATCAGTTATCCCAACCTTCTTATCACAATCATAAAAGAGTTATTTGTAATCACATCATTTCCCCACTTCTGAAATTTGCCTTATTCTGGTATGTGTTTTTACCAGTGGCTTATTTAAGTTTAGTCAAGTGACCAGCATCCTTGGACCACTCAAGAGTAATTTGTTTGCTAAAATGATCAAAACTTAAGATTTCTTGGTGACAAGTTACTAACATAAACAAATTCTTTTTATCTATCACAATTAACCAGACTGAGGCAGATTTTTCTCTAGTTGGCTTGACCTGGTAAGCATGGGAGACTGGGTATGTGGTTGACAGAAAAATGAATACAGATGAGTAGACATGGAATTGGTGTTTGACAATTCAGAATCATAAAGTCTTGTGCATTTATTCCTTAGAAATATTTATTAAGACATGTTTATGTACTAAGGGCTAGGAACTTAAAATGGCAATCAAGACAGGCAAGATCAGGGCCATGATGAAACAAAAGGGATGAGATACAATGCTTGACTCACACTACAATACTTGGAACAAGCAGATTTGTAGTGATACTGGTGTTTCTGGTGTCTAATAATTCCTCTGATTACTAAAAAATATTCCTGCCCTATTTTTATCTGAAGCTTTCAAGCTTTCACTTCTTGTTCTTATTTCAAAATCTGTAGCCAAAATGTCATCTCTTTCATATAGAGCAACCTTGTCAAATTTAAAAAGATAGCTATCACATACTTACTGACTTCTCTTTTTCAGGTTAAACATTCCCTTTGTCTTCACCCATTCCTCACATGATGTAGTATTGCATTCCTCACCTTTTGGGATAATCTTAATATACAATGCAATTTGTCAATGTCATTATTCAATTGCAATATCAGAACTATCTACCAAACTCCAGAAGCAGTACAACTAGCACAAAATGAAAGAAAAAGATGTCATTTCTTATTTTGTTAAGTCTATCAATAAAGCCTAAGATTTATATTATATTATATTTTTATTTCTGAGGATTTTGTTTTCTCTGTTGCTGAGGGAAGGAATGACGAAAGCACACCACGCTATAGATCTTTAAGACTCCTTTTTTTCTACATGGCTTTTGGTTAAGCCCCCATCTTCTTTCTACTGATCATTTGTGGTCAGCTTTTAAGTCCTTAATATGGATTTGTGTCCCCACCCAAATTTCAGGTCAAATTGGAGGAGGGGCCTAGTGGGAGGTGATTGGGTTTTGGGGACAGATCTCCCCCTTGTTGGTCTCATGATTGTGAGTTCTCATGAGATCTGATGATTTGAAAGTATGTACACTTCCCTTTTCACTCTCTCTTTCTCTCCTGCTCTGCCATGGTAAGACATGCTTGCTTCCCCTTCACCTTCTGCCATGATTGTCAGTTTTCTGAGGCCTCCCAGCCATGCTTCCTGTACAGCCTGTGGAACTGTGAGTCAATTAAACTTATTTTCTATATAAATTATGCAGTCACAGGTAGTTCTGTATAGCAGTGTGAGAATGGACTAATACAACCCTCATTACTGAGGTACAATTTTTAACCCCTACATTTTTTAATACTTGATTTAACTCAATGTTCTTTCTGTCAAAACCAATGTAATTCTGTAACTGACTCTCATCTAACACGTTGAGTACCTCTCCCAGCTTAGGATCAGCAATTGGCTTGATCAACATACTATCTATACCTTCATTTAATCACTGATGAAATGTTTAACTGTCTCAGAAAATTCTTGGTTTCCAGCAATAAAAGTTTTTAAAATCTTAATCAAAAGGAGTGAAAAAAATCCCAGAAACATTTGGTCATTTGATTATCTACTGTGATGCGTTTGTATTAGGGCTTGAGGAAGGGGACGCACAATGACTGAGAGGTAGTCACATGCGTCGATGATGTGTAAGCATCCATGGGGTGATTATTTCAGATGGAATTTTCTGAGACCCATGTTCAGAAACTGATTCAGCCACTTTGGGATGGCGCATTGGAATTTATCATCTAAGAAGTTTCTCTAGCAATTCTGATGCAGATGGGAGGTATCCCCTATGTTGAGAAACACTGATATATTAAAAATATCATCAGCTGTGAGACAAATGAGCTAATCTCATATCGTAGCCCCACTACCTATAAACAAGACTTAGAATAAGGAAATTTGCCTCACTGAACATGTTTCTTCATTTGAAAACTTAGAGTTTTAAAACCCATCTCATAATTTTATATTAAGACTTAATAAAATGAGTATGAATCACCAGGCACATAATATGTACTAATTAAAGATTATTTTTTTTCTCTTACCATTCAAACTCAAGATGGAGTACTGTGGTTAGATTAATCGTCAAACCGTGTCTGAAAAACATTTGAGTTATTGAGCATAAATTATATGGTTATATCAATAAGGCTGAGTACAGAAACAGCTAAAGATGTGATCTCAGCTCAGAGTAAAAGGTACCTTATCATTGTAATTATCTCATGAGATTTTTAATCTTGGAAATAATAAGCTTAAGGACCACTGAAGCTTACAATACAGACATTAAACTGGGAAGATTTACCAATTAGTGTGGTGTTCGTATCCCATCTGTAATAACATATAGAATACAGGAATTACTAGGTTCTACCATCATTGTTTTCTGTAGATAAAGTAAAAATAGCAATTTAAAAAAAAATCAATTACTATATCTACTACATACTTCAAAAGAGAGCTGAACACTTATGCATTGTAAAACTGCTCATGTCTCAGTAATTCTCATCTTCTCAAAAGTAATAAAAATATTTTTAAATAAATTATCTGGCCTTAATACTGAACCTTCCAAGAAAGTTATAAATTGAGCACAAGGTGAAAGCATATCAAAGCACATCTTCCAAATGATTCCTCAGTGTATTTTCTGTGCCTAGAATTTAATGACTTCTCACAAACCTTTCCAATTTTTTTTTTTATAATTCAAAATGCTACAAAACATAAAAAGGGAAAATTATAAAAATCTGTATTAAAAGAGATACGCCATCATAGAATAAACTACTCAGTAGGATAAAGTGAAAGTTATTATAATGCTCATATCAATGTTTGGGGAGAAATAAACACTGACTACTTCAGTTTTAGCCTGAGTCCTCTTCCAGTTCAAAGTGCCACTCTGGATAAATAGTTAATATGGCTGTGGCTAGACAAATTAAATGAGATTTACCTTATTTATTTCCCAGGGAAATTGCAAAGGAAAACATCAAGCAATTCTGAAAAAGAATGCAAGTTAATGTTATAAAGATTTTTTTTTGGAAATTATCATTCATCTAATTCTTGTTTTATTAATAATTCAATAGTTTCTTTTTCTGATTATGTTTTATTTTCATTGTTAAAAAACCCGAAAATACAAAAACATAGAAGCAATACATAAAGAACTTGCATAACCTTTCCCCTTCCCAGAAATAAACTTACAAACTTTAAAAAATATTTTGGTGCATATCTATCCAGAGATCTTCTTTTCTCCCATTATAGCATAGAGAAAGAATTTTTTTCATGTTGGCTAGAATTTTAATTGACTATTTCAGGTTGGAAGAATAATATTCGTAAGGAAAGATTATTATTATTATTATTTTTTAGAAAAGCGCTTTAATGGACTTGTATTGCCCTTATGCTTTTTATAACTTCCCATGCCCCAAGAATATTTGGTATGTAATATTTTTCCTGATAATACAAATACAATTTTAAGCTAAGTAAGTAGAAACATAAAATTTATTTTTCTTTATTTCTTCATCAGTTATAGTCAAATGTACTTAGCATTTAATAAAACAGGTGAATAAATGGTTTATAAGAGGACATCTAATCTGCTATGAACTAAATATAGGTTTAGACACATGCAATTTTTCAGTTTTGGAATTAATTTTGAATTTCCATGCCAAACTAGAAAAATGTAAATTTCTATCCCTGGAGTTTTCATCCAAATTCTTTTATACATGTCTAAATGTAAAAAAAAAAAAAAAAAAAAAAAAAGCCCACTTCCAGTTGTACTTTCAACCTTGACTGTCAAAGTAAATGACTACAACTTTTGGTTTTTTTAGAGTTATTTATGCACTAGTACATTGTGAAGCAGGGCACAGATGACTAAATGTACATTTGAGTTATATTCTTAAGAGCCTGACACTAGGTTTATGTGATTTCCTGGATATGTCATTTACAAATCAATACTAAAACAATTGATTACCTTATAAATGGTCCAATTGAACTGGTCAAAAAGACATTTTAGTCATTAAGACAAAACTGTCAGATGAACTATTCAACCCTATATTGATAGCTAAGTACTTAGCAATCGTATTGTTCAAAATTACTGCTTTAGCTACAAATTGATCAAATCCATGTAACACAGATCAATGAAGACCCAGTCTAGTTATTATAGTTATCTGCTTGAAAATGAGCATAAGAAAAAATACAAATATGTGCTTAACAGACATTTTCTGATAATAAATGATGATTTCTCATTTTAATGACTAGAATTTATTAGGTTTCTGCTTAATCTGTGCTATCAAAATGTGTGGCTGTGTTCACATTCCCAAAGTAACAAAAGTTTTGAAAAATTATTGATCAATAGAGGTATAACTATTAATGAACTAGGTGCTGTAAATAGTCAAAGTTGATAAATCAATTACTTGATAAGAAGGAATAATAAACAAAAAATGTCATAGAACTCAAATTTTTCATAATTTAGCTATTTAAAGAAGAAAACAAAAATCCAAACAGTTTTTGCTGTAATTCTTATCTTCACGTGGATGTTATGCCATGGACTTGTGTCAATTCAAAAGGAACGTGATTTTTGCTATTTCAAGAAGAAGAATGGTTTATTGTTTGCAGAATCAGCTCACTACAGTCAATACTTATTCCACTCTAAAAGCCAGGTAGATGCTTGTTTACCATGGCAAACAGCAATGCAGATAGTCCCCATCTGGTAATGAGTAAGAAATTTTGCACATAACAATATAAAGTGGCATCCAGAGTGATGTGGCTGTAGTAGGTGGTCCTGGATGAAGTTTTGCAGAACCTGACAAGAAGTGGGCCCTTAGCAACAGTGTGGAATCCAGTGTATCTTGTCAGTGCTTTGAAAGTCCTCCTGGTCTTCCAAGGCATAAGCTTAGCTAGTAGGATCAGCCACATGAAGGGTTTTCCTGTTGTTTCTGTGCCCAAGAATGTTAAGAGGTTAGAATTCCCCCAGAATATCAAATATAAATTTGGGCTCGTTAGTGCCACATATATTTTAATTGTATTTTTTATTATTAAATTCTAAACAATTAAAAATTGAATATATATTTTTTATGTTTGTTTTTTCAAAACAGAATAAATTCCTCTATGTCTAGATGTTCTTCAATTGTCTCATTGCAAAGCAATCAAAATTAAATGGGGAAAGATAAAGCAAAATGTAATTCTAATTCTTGTCTTTCTAAATGTGATTCTTGGGTGCAATGTACTCTGTCAACTCAATGAGAATAAAAGAGGAGGTAGGGAGAGACAGAGAGACAAAGAGAGAGAGAAGGGAGGAGAGAGTGAGAGAAGGGAGAGAGAGTGATAGGGAGGCAATAAAAGTCTCCCGCCCCCACATGTGTCAGAATGTTGGTATTCTTCAGAGTTTAAGAAAAGAATTATTGTAAAAGAGCCTACAGAAGAAAGAATATGGAAATAGGAGTTGTTGAGTTCCATCCTCAATCTTCTTGCTTTTATTTCTCACTTGGCATACTTTGGGGGAGTGTATAATTCCTAAGCGCATTAAGGATTTCCAAATATTTAACTTTAACACAATTTTTTTTTCTGAGTCTCAAACTCATCTATGTAACTACATATCAAATATCTCCACTTGGATGGCCCATTGGTATTTCAAATCTCCATAACAAAGTTTAGTTTGTATGCTTTCCTGATCACTTCATCTTTCTTTGTTTCTTATATCAGCACCTTCATCCACCCCTCGGCTTGGTTTATAAACATCGGAATTACCTTAGTGTCAGAACTTACTCTTGTCATTATTTTTAAATTTGACAGTTCTTTCTCTGAAATCTCCCTCTCCACTGAAACTACCTGCTCTTCTCTCTCCTCCTTAAATTCTAGCCATGCCATCCTACTTCCTTCTCCCTGGACTAAGTAGACTAACTTACACATACAGTACGTGTCTTTGAACACACTGCCTGCCCTTCTCCTATCTATTTATCTATCTATCTATCTATCTATCTATCTATCTCTCTCTCTCTCTCTCTCTCTAATCTATCTATCTCTGAATATTTCTTTCATTGCTTCAGGTATTTTTTTGAACTCACTCACAATTTTTTATCAAAATATAACAAAAACAATTATGCTGTTGTCTAGGCATTTTGCTTTTAAAAACCAAACATTTTACTACGTGGAATATTTAAGGCAAAAGCACCCCAGTTTGAAATACATAGATGATCATTTTAATTCTTCATCAAATATTTTGAAAGGAAATTAAAATCATATATCATTTATTTAAATGGAAATAAATCTAAGTAGAAGCCAATAAAAATGTGCTCAGAGTTTTAATGTGGTCAACAATATGTTATATCATACTTAGCAATTTAGTGTGTTGTGTTCAAATAGCCATTAGCCTTTGTTTCAGCACACCATTTATTTGTATCTCAATGGAATCACTGAATTGAGGAAAAGCTTAGGCATGAGCTTGATAACAACTTCCCAATTTCTGAATCTCACCTCTGGTGGGAACACTTGCTTTTTAGAAAATTTGGTGGTCAAGAATGGGCTATAAGGATTTTGTGGGGAGAGTGTGGTAGGGCAATGCAAGCGTAAAATAGAGAATATACACAGGAACCTTTTCCAAACCCAAGAATCTGTGACTATGTTATTTATTTTCCTTTCTTCCTTTCAATATTACAAAAAAGGTTGCTGTAATTTAATTTAAAATTTATATATATCTTTATTACTTATTACGTTAGAAATACTGTTTGTTGTAAAAATATTTAAATAATACTGAAGTGTGTAAAGTAAAAAAAAAAAGAGCTTTACTGTTAAACGTTTGCTCTCTTTTAAAAGTACATTTTATGTAAGTAGAAAAATAATACGTAATATTTTAGATGCTATATATGTATGGGTACACATGTGTTCATTTTTATACAAATTGTTATTAATTGGCATTTTTTGTTTGTTTTTGTTTGTTTGTTTTTGAGACGGAGTCTCGTTCTGTCACCCAGGCTGGAGTGCAGTGGCATGATCTCGGATCACTGCAGGTTCTGCGTCCTGGGTTCACGCCATTGTCCTGCCTCAGCCTCCCAAGTAGCTGAGATTACAGGCGCCCGCCACCACGCCTGGCTAAATTTTTTTTGTATTTTTGTTAGAAACGGGGTTTCACCATGTTAGCCGGGATAGTCTTGATCTCCTGACCTTGAATTCCGCCTTCCTCGGCCTCCCAAAGTGCTGGGATTACAGGCGGGAGCCATGTGGCCAGCCTGTTTGTTTTTGTTTAACCTATCTTTCCCTCTCAGAACACAAAACTATAATACTTTATTTTTTTACAGGTTATGTAGTATTCCATTGTGTGAATGTCATGCTTTATTTAACCAATCCCCTATTTATATACACTGATTAAATCTTCTGAATGCTTTATTTGTATCATCTCATTTAATGCACATTCAATCTTATTTGATAGATGTTATTATTCCTAGAAATGTAAACTGAGGTTTAAAAAAGTACATTCTCAAGAGTTGTGAAGCTAGTAAGAGTTAGAACTCAGACTTTAATTCGAATTTATAGAATCCCATGCCTTTAGTCTTATTTAGATTTTTTTTCCCTAGTGTTGACTATGGTAAGTTTTGGCTATGATGATTTATAAATTATCCTGAGGTAATTACTTATATACATTTTTCTCATTTCTTACTTCTGTAATTTAATTTTGTTAGAATATGATATAACATATCTTCTTTAATTATTAGTTTATAGATTAAATTATTTCTCCAAGTCCAAAATATATGTGAGCAAAGAAAGGAAAATAAGTCACAATACTTTATTTTATAAAGGTTCTTTGTATTCATCCAAGTAGGGAGGCTTCTTTGTCCAGAAAGAATGGAATGAAAAGAAAACATGTAGGGATAGAACGAACCTCTTTCTTCAGGAATCGTTCTCTACTTTCTGTCATGTTTTTATGTGCATGATTTAAAATTTCTGAAATTCATGCCATAACCATAATGAAGTAGGTTTACCAATAAGCATTTTGAAGATACATAAATAATTTAGAATTCTCTTTGCTGTAAAATTTAAGTTGAATTTTATATTAGGAATAAACCTGATACTATTAATTATTCTTAGAAATGTTCAGGTTGTGAAAGTACATTTTTTGTCTTTTCATAATATTAATTTTGTGACAGTTCCTCTGAAATCAGGGATCCATGCAATAGAGATCTTTTTCAAGGATTCCACATGGTGAAATGTTTGTCATCTCTAACTTAATTCATTCTGAAGTAAATAATAATTAAGAAGCAGCTGAACTTTAGCAGTGTTTTGCGGCTGCTTCTTCTTCTGGAGTGCAGTGGCATGTGGTTTTGTGTTGCCTTTTTTTTTTTTTTTTTTCTTTTTGAGGCAGAATTTCACTTATGTTGCCCAGGCTGGAGTGCAATAGCACAATCTCGGCTCACTGCAACCTCTGCCTCCTGGATTCAAGTGATTCTCCTGCCTCAGCCTCCTGAGTAGTTGGGATTACAGGCATGCGTGAACATGCCCAGCTAATTTTGTATTTTTAGTAGAGATGGGGTTTCCCCATGTTGGTCAGGCTGGTCTCGAATTCCCGACCTCAGGTTATTCGCCCACCTCGGTCTCCCAAAGTGCTAGGATTACATGCGTGAGCCACCGTGCCCAGCCTTTGTGGCTTATTCTTAATCTTTAACTTTGATTTATTGCATTCGTCATGGTGATAAATATATTCTAAGAGTATTGGTTCTACGTACAAATAACTAATGTCAAATTCTTAACACCACTCGACCACTGAATAGGGAAATAATAATGCATAACACTTATGTATTTCACCGACTTGACAGAAATCAGAAAAGTTTATTCACAGGACTTTTCTATAATACAGAAAAAATTAAGTATTCCTAATATATAATGTAACTATTATAACTTATGTATTGCAATGAAGACATGACCTGAGCATAACAGCTTAGGGAGAAGTACTTAACCACTTTTAGGTTATGGAAGATTAAAAACTTTTTTTAAGAAAACAAAGAAGTTAATGCCTTTATAAGTATTTCTGTCTGGAAGTGAGTGACATACATATATTCCAAATCGGGAACTAGGTTATGTGGTTCATTTGACAATAGTTTGAGGCAGTTCTGTGTTGAAAGACATATTGGAGGATTCAGTTTCCAATGAGACATTTAAGGTGTATAGCATTTTTAATTTTTCTGTAGATAAAAAGACCATTTATTTAAAAGAAGATTTTTCCAGAAAACTTCATGATTATAATTTTTTTTTTTAGTTGGAATTTCTCTCTGTTGTCTAGGCTGGAGTGCAGTGGCATGATTTCATCTCACTGCAACCTCTGCCTCCTGGGTTTAAGCGATTCTTCAGCCTCAGCCTCCTGAGTAGCTGGGATTACAGGCACCTGCCACCATACCTGGCTAATTTTTATATTTTTTAGTAGAGATGGGGTTTTACCATGTTGGCCAGGATGGTTTTGAACTCCTGATCTCAGGTGATCCACTCGCCTCGGCCTCCCAGAGTGCTGGGATTACAGGCACCAGTCACCGTACCCAGCCCAATTATAATTTTTTATTTTAAAATTCCAAAGTTTCGGCCGGGCGTGGTGGCTCATGCCTGTAATCCCAGCACTTTGGGAGGCCGAGGTGGGTGGATCACAAGGTCAGGAGTTTGAGACCAGCCAGTTTGAGACCAACCTGGCCAACATGGTGAAACCCTGCTCTACTAAAGATACAAAAATTAGCTGGGCATGGTGGTGTACTTCTGTAATCCAAGCTACTTGAGAGGCTGAAGCAGGAGAATTGCTTGAACCTGGGAGGCAGAGGTTGCAGTAAGCCGAGATCGCACCACTGCACTCCAGCCTGGGTGACAGGGCAAGACTCCATCTCAGAAAAAAAAAAAAAAAAAAAATCCCAAAGTTGCAAGGAACCAATATACTATGTCTTGCAAAAAGTAAACCAAATATATTGCACATAGATATTTCTGAGACAATTTAAGGGTTTTACCTTACAAAAGTATTACAAAAATTCAGTGTTTTTTAAAGTAAAAATAATTTACTTTATAATTTCACATATATTATAATAGCTTGATTGTCAACACATAATTGTATACAGGCTCATAAGCACTATATCTTGAATATTTGAGAGGCATACGTGGCTCTATAATTTGCAAATTTCTCATGAAGATGTTTGAAATATTATTTTCATTTTGTCACTGGGCATCCAAGCAATGATGTCTTGGAGCCATGTTTCCTCAATCCCACACTTGGCTATTTCATGGGAAGACTCCCTGGGTATATGTTAATGAAATGTACACAGGATAAAATGAGCTTTACTTTACTAAATGCTCTTTTGATTTTATTTTTATTTTTATTTATTTTTCTGAGACAGGGTATCACTCTGTCGCCCAGGCTGGAGTGCAGTGATATGATCATGACACACTGCAGCCTCTGCCTCCTGGGCTCAAATGATCCTCCTGCCTTAGCCTCGCATATCACTGAGACCACAGGCACACACCACCACACCCAGCTAATTTTTAATTTTTTTAGAGACAGGGTCCCACTATGTTGCCCAGCCTGGTCTCAAATGCCTGGGCTCAAATTATCCTCCTGCCTCAGCCTCCCAAAGTGCTGAGATTACGGGCATTAGCCACCATGCCTAAATGCTCTTTTAAAATTCATTGAATAGAACCAAACAAATGAGACACTGTACTTTGAATTCATCAGTACTGAACACCTATGTTCTTCAAGGTTTTTCAAAATGGCTGCTTTATATACCTTCCAACAAGTCTACTGCAGTTCTTTCTTGTATCAGTTATTCTAATGTCACCCTAAAGCTTACTCTGTAGAAAATCAGAAATCATAAAATCTCAGGTATGAAGAGTGTACTTACGATCAACTAGTCAAAAATCTCATAATTTGGTTCTACAAAATGGCCACAAAGTGTTGATTTAATGGATTTTTAAACTCTTCCAAAGAGGAGAACTCAATACTTCCCTCTGCCATTAAAACATATTTTTCTTATATTAAGCTGAAATCCATCTCCTAAAATCTTCTAATTGATGCTGAATTCAGATCTTCTCTTCAGAACTGAGGGTCTCTTTCTTGAGTTGCGTGCAGTGTTGGCTGCTAATGGCTCACTGCTGAGTCTTTTCCCAGAAATTACTCAAAAATAAACCTAATCTTTCCCTTACCCAGTGACTCATTGGAGCGTGCATTTGTGTTGTGGGGGATATAAACTACCAGCCCTTTACCTTATTTCTGGCCAACTCTGAAAGGCCATCTCAACTCTGAGATCCCTGTGGAATGAACCAGGCTTAACTTCAACAACTCTTTGCATTTCAATTTCCCTTTTCACCTATTACTTGCTTTCCTCACTTTCTTACAGGTATTTCCAATAGTTACTCATCAATGAAACTTCTGCATGGAAATCTGCATCATAGACTCTGTTTGAAGAGAATCTTGCCACAAAAACTCTGCCATTTCTTTTCATGAATACTTTTGAATCTTGCCGAATAGGTATAATCTTTTAAGCATGACTGAAGTATTCAGAGAAATCAAAGGTTGTTTCTTCATTTTCCATGCATGTATTATTTTAATATTAATATATATCTAGATATTGCAGTTCATGTAAGCTAGTTAACCCGTTCACTTAATGAACTAAATCTAGGATTTGGAAAAGCAGATTTTAAGAGCTCTGTGGTAGATAACAAAAATGGCCACATTCTTTCCATATCTCTATGTGTGTTCCACATGCCCCTTTGCAATGTGCTATTGCTGTTTCTTCCATTGAGAGGTAGGTTTGATCTTTTAACTTGCTTTAGCAATTGAGATGTTAAACAAAAATGATGAAAGTAGAAGTTTTGAAAGTGTTTGCACTCTGGTTCTTGCCCTCATTTATTGGTGTTTGGAAACAGGAAACAGCCATATTAAGAAGCTCCAGTTTGCCTACTTAGGCAAGAGAGGCCACATGAAGAAGACATAAGCCACCGCAGACTAATCAGTCTGTCAAATACCAGGCAAGAGGATGAGTACATCCTAGACCATCTACCACCAGCTGATTTGACTCAGTCCAGAAGAACTCCCTAGTCAACCCACAAAATCTTAACAGATAATAAATATTTGTGGTTTAAAATCTCTAATTTTTGTTTAAATTTGCAAAAGCTAATGAATACAACCTCCATATGAATTATGCAGATCTTCAAACTAGTGATTCTGCTTTCCATCACATACTTTAATATTGTACAGGAACATTCTGGAAAGTTTTAATGAATTTTATCATTAAGAATATTCTGTGTTTAATGAGCTTTCCTTTTCCTTTTGAGACAGAGTCTTGCTCTGTTGTTCAGGCTGTAGTACAGTGGTACAATCCTAGCTCACTACAGCCTTAACCTCCTGGGTTCAAGTGATCCTTCTGCATCAGCCTCCTCAGTTGTGGGAGCTACAGGTGTGCGCCATCAAGCCCAGTTAATTTTTAAATTTTTTTGTAGAGACAAGTTCTCATTATGTTGCCTGGATTGGCTTGAATTCCTGAGCTCAAGTGATCTTCCCTTCTTGGCCTCTCAAAGTGCTGGGTTTACAAGCATGAGCCACTATGCCCTGCCTGAGTTTTATTCTTAATACTGATTAATATAAGGAAAATTTGTGTGAGTCAGAGTAGCTAAGACAATGACGTAAAAAAAAAAACCCAAAAAACAGAACAAAGCATTTTGTTGTATGTCTTCTATATTAGATTAGTTTCTGAAAGTAAGAATCTGGGTCTTCCGTGACATTCCTTAAAATATATTCTACAGAATAATAATTCAAATGAATGTTAATACATTTTGCTTAAATAATTTGTTCCATGGTCAAACAAATTTGAGAAAACAATGAACTAAAATAACTTATTTATTTCAGAATTTATTGGAGGTTTTAATATGCTCTTATGCATCAGTAACTTCTGAGACAGAAATGTATTATGAATTATCTCTAAAGTAAGCTTAACTATCTGTCTTGGCCATCTGTGAACAGCCATCAACCAATTTTAGTAACCACATCCTGGTATTTATCTGGGAAAACACTACCATTTGCACTCTTCATTTACGTGATTTTGATGACAGCCATTCTACTAGGAATCCCAACTTAATGCCAGTCTGCTTATGAAATGATTCTGGCCACAGTGATTGATTTGGACATGAACATGTAAACCAATCAGAGATAATATGACACAAATATATTTCACATAATATGACACAAACATATTTTTATTGAGACTTATGGAAGAGTTTGTGACTGTTGTGAGCAAAGCTGAGAGGATATGAGGACTCAATTGCTGCCTCCATCCTTTACTGCTTGGAGCCCAGGGTAAATCATAATGATATAATCTGAGTCAATATTCCTAAAACCAGTCACCCCCCCCAACCTGCACCAACATTTTGGCTTCTTCAGCTAATACATTTTATTTTTGTTTAATTAATTTAAATAATTTTAATTTATTTAAAATTTAATTATTTTAATTAATTCTAAATTAATTTAAAAACTACTTTAAATAATTTTTGGTCGTTTAACATTGAAAAAGTCATAACCAATAGGCCATAAGCCCTGTTTTTTTTTTCATAATTTTGGAGAACTAATATTTCACAAAACACTTCTTTGGAGAAATCTACACATAGTTAATGGAGTAGTCAAATGCATAGACTTACTACCTCGATAAAAATCCTAATTTTATCACAAATTAGTTGTCTGTGCTTCAGATTGTTTATAAAGTAGGCATCATAATATAGCTTGCCTGATAATGATTTTGTGAGGATATAATGAGTTAGCACTTGTAAAACATTCAGAAAAGTGTTTAACACATAATAAGTACTCAAGAAGTTTAACCAGAGAATAGATTGAATATCGACTTTCAGAATCATGGACTTTAGTTACCAAAACTGTACCAATATTCCTTCATCAGCTGTAGAACAAATGTACTAGACTAACATAAGATGTTACTAAGAGAGACTGGGAAGGAGGGGTAAAGGGAGTTTATGGGAACTCTCTGTACATTCTACTCGATTTTTCTGTAAAGCTGACACTGCTCTGAATATAATCTGTTTTTTTAAAAGTTATTCGAAACACCTGAATTAGTCCTGAATTGGGAAAAAGGAAGTAACCATGAAATAGCTAAGTTCTATCTTTTGTTAAGAATATTATACATAACCAATATCTATTTATAATAAATGATGTGTCCTCAGCCTTTTAAATATCTGAGAAAATCTTGTTGCTGTAATGATCAGAGTCTGAATGAAAATAAATTAAACTTTAAGCCATAAAAAAAAGTTTAGGTAGAGGGTAAATTGAATAGCAAATTTTAGAATCATAGATTTATAGAATTTTCAAGAGGTGAAAAGACCTTGGTGATTTTCTAATTCAACATTCCTCATATTACAGTTGAAGAAACTGAGAACCATGAAGGCAAGCAATTGCTCAAGGTCAAGTAGCTAGTAAGTGGATTAGGAAATAATTCTCTTTGTTATCATCCATAGTGCTGTAACAGAGTTCACGGGTTTCAAAAGTAAGGAATAATTATTGTTGAGGATCCTTGAGGGTTTAGTTTTCAGTTTCCATCTGAATAAGAACACCTACCTTGTGAAAAATGGCCACCTCTACTTGAGAATAAGAATGTGCCATGGTCAAATAGCCAAGAATTTTGTCCACAATATTTGTGCTCGGATAGCCAATATTTTTATATTAATGATATAAATGGGTACTTAAGACTTTGGAATATTCCTAATGAATACATTATATTGAAAAATAGACTTTTACTTTCAATTCCAGGTTTTAATTTTTTTGTTTGTTTCTTTTTAGTGATTTGCATTTTTAACTTAGCATTAAGTCAATTTATATAAAGAATACAATGTTTTGTTTACTTTTCCAATAAATTGAAAATAATAGAATATATTTGTTTCAATGTATCTGAAGGGTGATCTCAAAGTATCAACCCAACAGTCATAATGAAGAATTTTCATCCACTGGAAAGTATTGATTTATGAGAAATCTGTCAATGAATTAAAAGAGAAGTGAGCAGGTGTCTGTCAACTTAGTAGAGATAAAGGAAAGCAAATCATTTTTTATGTATCATATAAAAGACTATCTTTCTCACTCTTCTTGCTTTTCAGATAGAGTTTTTACTTAATATTTTTCTATGGCCACCGAGTCAAAAATACTTTCTGTCATTCCAGATTGCTTGAAAGGTACCCACAGAGAATAAAGACTCCCTTGGCCATTTGGGAGTATATTATCTCAAGTGGTTAGCTCATTTCCAAATACAGCATTACCTTTACTCACTCAAAACCACTTGGGTCATGACACGGATAAAAAATCCGAAGTTGAGAAGTAAAAGTAAAAGCAACTTAGAATTCTTATAATAGCAGAGTGCAGATCAAGAACAATTATTTATCGAATATACTTTAAAAAATTTTGAAAGACTCTGGCTCCAGACTGTTAACATGTTAATGGGCAAGATGATCTTCTTATGAAAGATCTTAGGTATTACACAAATTAATAAATCTTGAAGAAAATCAGAATAATATGCTCTAATTAGTCTGATATTTAATCAAATTAAAAAAAATAAAATTAAAAGAATTAGTTATAGCTGTTCTGACCTAAGGGTGGATTTCACTTCGATATACTGCTTGCATATGTTTTACTGTTTCTTAGGGACATTTTGGAATTGGTAATCTGCCATGATTAATCTGATTAATGGCAATTTAAATACAAAATGCATGTGGAAGTATAGTAATAATATTTTTAAACTTTAAAATAAGATCTATTAACATGGTTTATGAATTCCAATTTTTCGTTACTACTCTATGACTTTACTTGTATAGGTTTAATATAAGAATCCAGATTTCTGTTAATTGCCAGAAAGTAACTTAATAGATTAAAATTGTAGCAGTTTGGGCAATTTTGTGGAATTTTGAAGAACAACCCTTTAACTACATTTCATCGTAGTTATTGCTTTCAGACTTTACATTTGAAATATGAAAATGCTTAAAAATTAACATTCACACCATATGAATGTTGATTGAAATGGCTGTTTTTATTCTGGTATACATTTGAGTAGGTCCAGGCCTAGAACAAAGAGAAAAGAAAAAAAAAGAGTGTAAGTATCCCACTAGGATGCCCTTTGCTTTTACCAGCTTCTGTACTGAGAGGCAGAACAGGCAGTTTAGAGAGGAAATAACACAGTTTCATTCCATTTTCTTAAATCTGAAACCCTTCTTGCCAAATTTTAGCAGTATTACCATCAAAAACAAAAGTCCTCAGATTTTAGGTACCAATTAGCCTGCAAAGCCATACCTCCGCTTTTAATTTCCTCTCTTTAACCCATCATTCAATCCCTTTTTGTGTCAGTATTAGCAACATATTGTCTTTGATCCTCTACTGTAATAAAAATAGTTTATTTTTAAAAAGCAAAAACTTTTATATTTTGTTTTTCATACAACTATGTAAAAATTTCATAGGTATTATTCAAATAGAAATGAGATTTTTAGGTGGAAAGAGAAGCATACAGTTCTTTTTTTGTGAATATTTGCGTAATCTTATTTAGACTATAAAGAATGGTTCCTGTGAATGACGTCTTGATTTAGTAACATACAGGAAAGATATATGGCTTGATGAGAGGCATTAGGCACTCATACTAGGAACAGGATAAAGACCCGTTTTTTACAAAGTAAGCTGTAAGTTCATGCCTAAATTGTGTTTTTTCAAAAAAAGAAAAAAAATTATATTTATTTTACCCTTATATGTGTGAGAAACTTTCAAATACCTTCTTCAAGGAAGCAACTTAATGAGAAAACTATTAGTTTGTACAGTCAGACACACGTGAATTGGAATTCTCCCTCTGTCCCTTAGCTACCTTGGGCTGATTACTTTATCTCCTTCTGTTTCTATGCATGAATTTGAATATTTGACAAATGTAGTTAACTGGTTGGTCAAATGAAACTTGATTATAATCTTAAAGAAAGGAATGGTAAATAATGAATATTATCATTAGACTGGTAATATAAAAGTCATTATCATTTTACTCTAACAGCTAAATAACATGCACCCTTGAGAATAACAGAAGTCAGCCTTGGTCTCCTGTGTTTTATCTTGTGATCTGTGAAATAATCAGCTTTGTGAAATGGTAATGGACACTTAAGAAAAATAATGGACTTTACTTGGCTAAACACTCCACACTCAGGGAAGGTGTTACTCACCCAGTCTCCAGAAATAATTGTCTTGTTATAAATTGAGTTATCCTTGTGTCCACCATAGGTGTAAACTACAAATGTTATTATAGTTACTAATACTACTACATGAAAAGCATTGGTCAAGTAATAGTACAACCATTGCCAAACTCTTTAATTGTATACTGAAAGGTCTCTGCTGATACCTATTCTACGTGTGGTATCTGTGAATAGAGAAATAACTCTACATCTTGTTTTGGGCTCATCACTATCTTTGAAAATTTTTACAAGTTGTTTAGTTAATTCCTTATATCATTACAAAACTCTTAGTGATTGTGCAACAAGCTGTGGAGATAAGAGAGTTTAACTTTATAGTAGCCATTTTAGAACGCCAAGTTTAGAATAAAACTGTAGAACAATGGAGCCCACTTTCCATTAACAACAAAAATCTTGTGTCTACTTTGGTCTACTCTTGGGTATTAGCTCTGGCATCTCATATCATGAACGGTGTTGCCACTCACTTTGCAATTAAAAAAGAAAGAAAGAAAAAACCTATGGGTGAAGCTCTTGGTTTTAAGAAAAGAAGTCTTGAGATATCATACATTTTGAAAGTATTATCATTCATTCAAGAATGATAAAATATTGTTTAAAATTATTTCAAAACCCAAAACACACATACAAAATAACCAACAAAATAAACCTTTGCTAAAAAATAAGTACATATGTCTGTTTCATAAATCAACACATAGATGCATTAGAAGGTTAAGTAATTTTTCCACAATTATTTACTCAGTAACTCTGCAGAAAAGTATTTGGCAACAAAAATGGAAAATCCTAACATTGAAAGTCTTGCTCTGATTACTAAACAACAGTTTCCTTAAGGTAACACATGATATTGAGACTAAAACAAAATAAACCCAAACATTTTGTGTAAGACAGAGATTGAATTTATAACACAAATGACTTTGCACACAGTAGGTACTCAATAAAAAACTGTTCAATAAACTACACCAGTGATTCTCAGTCTGGCTGCACATTCAGATCACCTGAGGAGCTTTTTAAACATACCAAATGCTGGCGGTCATCCCAGATCAATTGAAATGTGATCTTTGGTGGGAGTAAATACTTCTGCTCAAAATGTCCCCAAATAGTCTATTCATTTCTTCCTGCTACTTCTCCTTTTCCTCAGGTTCTTCCAACAGAGGAGGAGACAATTGCATTACACCACATTGCACCGCGAGGGTAGAGGAGCACACGGGGAAGCACTGTAGTTGGTAAGGAGGGAGAAGGAGAAGGAGAAACTCTTGTCAAGAAACCTTACTGTGGTTCCCATGAGAAGGAATGAACAAGGCTGGGTAAGCAGGCCTCAAATTGGCTATTTTGAATAATTCCAATGGTCTCTAGGCCATAAGGGCTGTTTCAAGTTGTCTGGTACCTGGCCCTAGAGTGATTAGAGAAGGTGAATAATAGCCTAAAGTGTGAGAGCCCAATAAAGAAGGTGGTTGAGGATATGAGGTCTAGATTGCTTGGTTTCAAACCAACCAATGAAAAGCATGCTCACTGAGTGAGTTGTTTACTGTCTCTAGGAATTGAGGTAGTAATATATCTCTCCCTTTACGCTAACCCTGGCTAGGATGAAGAAGTTAGTTTCTCCAGGGTTACCAAGACCCCAAATGTCACAGTATCATAATATGGAAAATAAAAGACAAGGTTAATACAACTGGCCTCATCATGCTGTTTCATCGTATTAAGACAACTTTGGGATAATAACAGGGGAAACATTTAGATAATAGGGAATAAATTGCCTTAAACAGTATAGAAAAGATTTTACTATGAGAGTAGAAAAGAATAACTTGAGTAGAAGTATAAGGAGTCCTTATAGACCAGCCTATAACCAACTTTCCCATTTATATGGCATTAGTCAAGAAAAGAGATCTGACATTTCCAGGATCTCTAACAATATTGTGGTAGAGTTGCAAACTGTCAAGTGGCAGTTCTGGCAGTTCTGTTGTTGGAGAGTATGTGGTTGGTTGTTTAGTAAATTATATATAAAGATTAGTGATATTTGTGAATTACCAATGAAAAATGGGTTATTATAGTGATCATGATTGGAGACCCAGAGCAGGAGGTTGTGGTGGAAAACTGGAGGTAGGTAATAGAAGAAAGTCCTGGAGTGGATAGTTCTCTCCTCAAGGGGCCTAGGATTGATTGAAATGATGCAGTTGCCTCCTGGGGAAAGTAATAATTTCCATTAATTTTTGGAATGTCACAGATAGTAGTAACCTCTATCAGATTTTTCTTTAGAGAGGAGTGTGCGTATTTGATCATAAAGCAAGGAGTATACCAGGATCATAGGCTAAGTAGACAATGAGACTAAACAACAGAATCCTCAACGTCAGTGGAAGAAAAGCAACAAATGTCTCATGTCCACTTTGTCAGGGCCTTAGGAGAAATCCATGTGTGTCACTGAGATGGAGGCTTTGACTTCGTGGGTAAGGTCATCTCTGGTGCTGGGGAAGAATTTGTTTCCATTGATGAACACTTTGGTTGGGGCAACATCATCCAGGATGTGGGACTGATGATCCTTTACAAGTGAATGCCCACTCACATTAATGTGGGTCTTACTTTTGTGACTGTATGATGTTAATGTGACACTGAGCCATTTGTGTCATTTGGAGGCAATGTTAGGCCTGGGAGCCTGGCTTGCAAATATCTTTCAAGTCAAAGGGATTTTGGGTTCACAGCTAGCAAAGGTGATATTGGCATCATGATGCTGTTGCAATGGACAAATGTGTCAGACCCAACTGACACCACTTAAGCCCCCATTAAGGATGGCCATATCTAAAACTTTCCAATAGTCCAATGTTTCTATTAGATGGGTAATGAGAGAAGTTTGGTTGGAATTTGGTTTTGATTCAGATTTTCTAATTTGGTTGTTATTAATATGATGCCAGGTTATATGTCAAATAAAATATCTGTGCTTGAGTTTGGAGTGCCAGCATTAGCCTGTAGGCATGTCTTGTATTTTTTTTGTTGTCTTTTTCTTTTATTTATTTATTTATTTAGAAATAGAGTCTTGCTCTGTCCCCTAGGCTGGAGTGCAGTGGTGCAATCTCAGCTCACTGCAACCTCCACCTCCCGGGTTCCAGTGATTCTCCTGCTTCAGACTCCTGAGTAGCTGGGATTACAAGTGCCTGCCACTGCGCCCAGCTATTTTTTGTATTGTTTAGAAGAGATGGCGTTTCGCCATGTTGGCCAGGTTGGTCTCGAACTCCTGACCTCTGGTGATCCACCCTCCTCGACATCCCAAAGTGCTGAGATTATAGGCATGAGCCACCATGTCTGGCCTTTTTTTTTTTTTTTTTTTGAGACAGAGTTTCATTCTTGTTACCCAGGCTGGAGTGCAATGGCATGATCTCAGCTCATTGCAACCTCCGCCTCCAGGATTCAAGCGATTTTCCTGCCTCAGTCTCTCAAGCAGCTGGGATTATAGGCATGCACCATCACACCTGGCTAATTTTGTATTTTTTTTTTTAGAAGAGATGGGGTTTCACCATGTTGGCCAGGCTGATCTCGAACTTCTGACCTCAGATGATCTGTGCAACACAGCCTCCCAAAGTGTTGTGCTTTGTATTTTTGGCCAGTTGTTGTAGGCCGTTTGCTTCAGTTGTTAGTTTGGTTGGTGATGGGCAAGCTGGTAGAGATTTTGGGTTATAGGGCTTGTATTAGCCAAATTAAATGGCATAGGGCTTCACCATTTTCCATGGTTAGTTGAAATAATGGCTTACTTAGATGATTTGAGCTTGTGGATTGCAGACCAATGACATCAGAGTAATACTGATGAGATCAACAGTCAACAGGATAGTTTACAGCTGCATTTGACAGGTGTTTTGGGATTTGGTGTTTGTTTGTTTGTTTGTTTGTTTTTGCCCTTTGATTGTTTACCTGATAAACTCCTGGTGGTCCCAGATGATCATGTTCATACATGATTGCCTCCTTCTCTAGAGTGTATCAACTGGCCTCTGAAGGATTTGGATTTACTTCCAAGAGAGTAATAATAGCCTTATAAGTATTTTTGAAGTTCTGGATTTTGAACATAAGGCCCTTTGCATGCTGGTAAGCAGCAGGTCCCGATAAGACATGTGTGCACTATCTGAGTGTTTTACATTATTGAATCAATTGCACGACCTTCTCAGGGGTTATTAGGTGGGCCAGGGATAAAGTGTTCCTTCCTTCATTCCTTTTAATGTAAGCATCATGCCACTGATTTACATGGGTGTGACCCCTTAAACCCCGCTATATCAGGAGACAAATCGTGACAGCTACAAGGCAGTCAACAACACAGGAGTTTACACTGGCTCCATGCGTGCCTCACAACACATGAGCATCTCTAAACAGCATCCTCCCTCTACTCAATGGAGCAAATTGAAATGTACAAGGAAAATAGTAACTTAGTTACCCCACCACTTGTCAGCAATGCCTTGTTGATTGATAAAGCCCATTTCATATCACTTGGAGGGAAGTCATACCACATTCTTTTTGGAGGAGACATTGTAAGTCTTAGCTGGTCAGTATAGATGGGTACTCCTGGGAACATTGTTCGGAATCTAGGCAATTGACTCAGCTTACACTAGGACTGCAGGAAAACTCAGCTTTCAAGTTCTCAATCTAGGGTGTGGATTTATAGTAATGCCTGCCAAATCCAAGCAGCAGTTGCAGCCATAGTGCAAGTGCATGCCAGTAGGTGGCGATACCTTTCCAGGCTGCCACTGCCATCTGGTAAAACTACTTAGTAAGCTGTTATGGACTTGAAGTTTATGCCCCACTCCCCAGTTTAATAGGTTGAAATCCTAACCCCCAATGTGATGGTATCAGGAGGTGGGTGGGGTCTTTGGGAGGTAATTGGGTCATGAGGGTGAGCCTCATGAAGGCTTAGTTCCTCTCCATCACATAAAGTTACAAGGAAAAGGCATGTGCAAAACAGGATGGAGGCCCTCACTAGACAACAGACCATCTGGCACATTGACCTTTGACTTCCCAGGTTCCATAACTGTGAGGAATGTTGTTGAAGACACCCAGTCTATGATATTCTGCTATAATAACCCAAAGTGACTAGACAAAAGCCAAGTGCAGTTTAGTGGCACATTATTCCAGTCTGAGGCCAAACCTCAGAAAACTGCAAGTTCAAGAATTTCCTAAAATCACCCTCAGGTTTGCTAATTCACTCAAAAGACTCACAGGACTTATTGAAAGCTATTGCACTCACATTCATGTTTACTATAGGGAAAGGATAGAATCAGCTAATGAAAGAGATATGTAGGGTAGAATCCAAGAGGATTCCAAATGTGAAGCTTTTATTGTCCTAATCACAAGGCATACCTCCTGGTATTGACATGTGACAGTATAGAGCATTGTCATCCCAGGAGGTCACTTGAACTCCCATGTTCAGAGTTTTTATTGGGGCTTCATTAGGTAGGCATAATTGATGGATTAATTGCCCATATGGTTGAACCCAATATCCAGTTCCTCCCTCACCATGAGTAACATTATTAGCATAGTTTATTAGGTGTGGCCTGAGAGGCCCACTGTGTTTCTGTACTATACACTTGGGAGTTTAGAAGTCCTGTAATGTCTTTAAGCTTGAGTTTCCTGTGTGTAAAAATTAGAATAATGATTTCTACCTCATAGGTTTATAATAGTAAAAAATGAATTAATTCATATTCCTCACACATAGTAATTATGCAATAAATGGTGAAGTAATTAGGTCATGAGGGTGGATCCCTCTTGAATGCAATTAGTGCCATATAAAAAGAGACTTGAGAACTTCTTTCCTCTCTGCCATGTAAAGTACAATGAGAAGACAGCCATCTGCAAATCAGGATGGAGGCCTGGTTATTATTTCATTAATTATTAATTTATTATTAATGTATTATAAAATATTATTAATATTCTTCTCTTTCACAAAGTTATTCTTAATTCATTATCTATGCTTTCAGTAAATAGTGAGAAAGGAATCTATGTAACCAGCTCATTTACACAACTGTTGGGACTAAACAAGAAGACATGAAGCATAGAAAAGTTATTTTAATCCCTAATATGACCAGTTTTGAGTATTAGATAAGTGTAAAGACATCTTCAAGTCCTGATAATCCATAATTCTGTGGACTCTGTGGCTTTTTTGGTGTAGGAAAAGAAGTGCCTCTTGAAACAAGGACTAGAGTTAAAGTTCCAGCACTATATTTGTTAAGTGTGTGACCTTAGGCAAGTTGTCTGTCATCTCTCTATCTAAGATTCTTTTCTGTAAAACAGGAGAAAATAATAGCTACCTCAAAGTATTGTTAAATTTGGAAAAGATAGCATATTTAAAAATACACAGCACTGTGAATTGCACATAATAGGTGCCTGATAAATATTAATTTAAAAATTTATGCAACAATTAATTTCTTACTTAGTGCCAGTCACTAGAAGGTCTGAATGGTATAGTGATGAATAAAGTTTGATCATTGTCCTAAAAATGTATTTTATCCAATAGGAGAGATAGACAAGCCCACCAGGAGTGACCACACAGTTGATAGATCTAATTTTTTCTCTTTTGCCTTTCAATGTAAATGGCAGTCAACCCCTGAATTTATAGCTCTTTCTCCTCTACTTTCATCGATTCTTGCATCTGAATAGATCTTTGAAGCATTTACTCCTGTAAATCAAATAAATAATTATTTAATTAGTGAAATTTCAGCAAGTATAAAATGTAGGCAGGTGTTTTTTTGGTAAGGAGTATTTGATGACTCCTTACTTGCCAACAAATAGACTCAAGTGACAATAAGTAACTTTTTAACCAACTTTCTTTTTCATTATGCAAGACTGATAGACAAATTGGGAGGTCAAAAGTACTAGTTTAATTGAATGCCAACATTTATCTTTTAGACTGTGGCTGTGAATAAATCATTAAAAAATGAAGACAGCATACATTAGAAAAGTTTATAGTCCTAGATTTGCTTCTGATTTCCAGTCTGATCTTTGTAGGTCTCAGCGAGTTTATTTCCCAGTTTTCTTTTCTGCAAATTGAGACTATGAGACATGATATCTAAGGTCCCCACCAGTGCTATTTTATGATGCATTAATAATTAATTAACAATATATTAATATAATGAAGCATTAACAATATATGCACAAAATATAGATTAGAAGAATGAATAATACACATAAATATATATGCATAATTATCATTTTACTAGAAAAATTGCATAAACTGATTAGATTTCTTAGCTATACAAGTTTTTAATGATCATTTCATATATTGCTCATTTTTCAGAAATATCACTGATTTTATGCTAATATATGTAATTATTAGTAATTATAATTATTATAATAGTAATTGCTATTTAAAAAGTAGTGCTGTCTGCATGATAGGAAGTTTCAGCCCTCATTCCTGAAACAATGGTTTAACAATGATATACAGACCAAAATACTTTTATGAGGTTTCCAGAATCCAGTTAAGAAGTTGCAATACCTCAGGTGAGCACAAAGTTTAGAAGAGCTGAATTGAAATGTGTAAGAACAATTTCACCATACCTGTGATAGCCCTTTCCCTGAGCCCACACAGCTCAGTATATGGAGAGAAAGCCCTGGCGTGTGAGTCTGGCTTGGGGGAAAGAAAGAGAATCCAACATTCTGACTTTATGGAGCCCTTCATAAGAGACTCGTTTCTGTTTCACCTAACTTCTCACTCAGAATACAGATAGAACTGACATGACATAGATTGGAGGACTGAAGGCAACTGAGAATAGCAGAAAGTCGCTGGCAGCCTGCAGCCTTTAGTACTGCTTTGCATGATTGGGAGAAGGCTCTTAACCTGAGACTTCTCCCCCAGGAAGTAGAAAGAGAAATGGAGTTTGACTCCAATGTCTGAGCTTTTTGGAGAACTCCCTAAGGGACTTTTCTCCCTTAACTACTTCCTCAGCTGGAGTACTGTAGGAACTAGCATAGGTTGTAGGCCTGGGGGCAGCAGAGAACAACAGAAAGGAGAGGGTTGCCTACAGCTGGCATGGATTTGCATGATTGAGAGAAGGTGCTCAATCTGAGTCTTCTCAAGGAGAAAGAGAGAAAAATGGAGTGTGCCTCCAATGCCATGGCTTTTTTGAGAACAGCTTGAGGGATTGGCTTTGTCTCACCTCATACCTCACACAGAATGGGAGAAAGGGAGAGGAGCAGTGTGTGTATGCTACAATTCAGCTTTCTGGAGGACTGCTTGAGGAACTGATAGCGGTCTAGAATGACTAAAGGTGTGGACAGGAGCTACTTGATGGCCACTGGGAATGAGAGAGCATGGGACAGCTTCCTCTTCTAGAACTAAGAACTTGTAAAGCCATATACACCAGAGTGCGTAAGAGATCATGAGTTCCTGAATAAAAGTAACCAGAAAATCCCTCTAATTTGGGCTTTAGATGCACAAATCCAGAGAAAACACATTCACAGGAAAGGTTTGAGAGGTCTCCAGATTCTAGCTGGGCTGACCAATAAAAGTCTTTCTCTGTATACTGTTAGTCTATAAAGACTAACACTTCAGTCTTTGTAGAAGTCTTCATTAGTCTTTGGGAAACGTGGCTGGTTTTTCAAATGCATAGATATAAACACAAAGCTTCAAAGAACATGAAGAAACAAACAAACATGGCCAAAGGAAAGGAACAATGTACATCTTCAGAAACCAATCCTGAAGAAAAAGAAGCATGTAATATATTTGAAAAATAATTGAAAATAACTGTCATCAAGATGCTTAATGAGCTCAGGAGAATGATCCATGAACAAAAATCTTCCAACAAAATATAGAAAATATGTGTAAAAGGAAACAAGCAAAAATTTTGGAACTGAAGGATATGATAACCTGAAGAAATTCACTAGCGGGGTTAAACTGCAGACTTGATCAAGCAGAAAAAATAATCTGTGAATGCTGAGATATGTCATTTGAAATTATCCAATCAAAGGAGCAAAAATTAAAATAGAATGAAAGAGTGAAGAAACCCTATGGGACTTATGGGGCACTATTTATAAGCCAATATATTCATTATGAAAGTTTTAGAGGAAGAAAATGAGAAAGAGGCAAAGCAATTATTTTAAAAAATAATAACCCAAAAATTCTAAAGGCTGAGGAGGAAAATAAATATCTGTATTTACAAAGCTCAACAGATTTAGTGTAGGATGAGTACAAAGAAATCCACACTGAGATATTAAAACCAAATTGTCCAAAGACAAAAGAGAATTTTGAAAGCACCAGGAGAAAAGCAACTCATCATATACAAAAGAGTCTTCACAAGACTATCAGCAGATTTCTCAGGAGCAACTTATAGACCAGAAGGGAGTGGGTTAATACATTCAAAGAACTGTAATTAAAACAAAAAACACTGCCAACTTAGAATACTATAATATCCAGCAAAATGTCCTTCAAAAGTAAAGGACAGATAAAACCTTTCCCAGGTAAACATAACCTGAAAGAGTTCATCATCATTAGACCTACCCTAAAAGAAATGTCAGAGTCTTTCAAGTTGCAATAAAAGAATGCTAAACAACATCATAAAAGCATATGAAAGTATAAAGCTTACTGGTAAATCTATCTACATAGAAATGCACAGAATATTGTAATACTGTAATGGTGGTACATTAATCATTTAAAATTCTAAAATAGAAAGTATAAAACAAAAGAATAAAAAGTAACTATACCTACAATAATATGTTAATAGATACATGATATAAAAAGGTGTACTTTCTGATATCAATGATATAAAATGGTGGGAAGGTAAAAGTTTGGAGTTTTTGTTTGCAATTACATTAAACTGTTACCAGTTTAAAATAGATTTTTATAGCTATAAGATGTTTTATGTATGCCCTGTGGTAACCACAAAGAAAATACCTGTAGAAAATACACAACAGGAAATGAAAGGAATCAAAGCATGTTACTAGCCTTTCATATTATTGAAATATGAAGGAAGACAGCAAGAGTAGAAAAGAGGAACAACAGAGCTACAAGATAGGCTTAAAATACTTAAGAAAATGGCAATAGTAAGACCTTCCTTAGCAATAATTACTTTAAATGTAAATGGATTAAACTCACCAATGAAAGGACATAAAGTGATTGAATGGATAAAACCAGAACAACAACAATATCTAACTATATACTGCCTATAAGAGATTTACTTTAGACTTAAAGCCACATAGAAGTTGAAAATGAAAAGATGTCCTATTTGTCAATTTTTGTTTTGTTGCAATTGCTTTTGGTGCCTGCATCATGAAATCTTTGTCAGAGCCTATGTCCACAATTTCCTAGATTTTTTTTGTCCAGGATTTTTTATAGTTTTAGACTTTACATTTAAGTCTTTAAACCATCTTGAACTGATTTTTGTACATGGTGTAAGGAAGGGATCTAGTTTCAATCTTCTTTATATGGCTAACCAGTTATCCCAGCACCATTCATGGAATACAGAATCCTTTCTTCATTGCTTGTTTTTGTCAACTTTGTTGGAGATCACATTGTTGTAGGTATGCGACATTATTACTGGGCTTTCTATTCTTTTCCATTGGTCTAGGTGTCTGCTTTTGTACTAGTACCATGCTGTTCTGCTTGATGTAGATTTGTAGTATAGTTTGAAGTTGGATAATGTGATGCCTCCAGCTTTGTTCTTCTTGCTTGGGATTGCATTGGCTATCTGGGCTCTTTTTGATTCCATATGAATTTTAAAATGGTTTTTTTTTTTTTTTTTTTTTTTTCTAATTTTGTGAAGAGTATCATGGGTAGTGTGATTGGAATAGCATTGAACCTATAAATTGCTTTGGGCAGTATGGCCATTTTAACAATATTGATTCTTCCTCTCCATTAGCATGGAATATTTCCCATTTGTTTGTGTCATTTTTATTTCCTTGAGCAACATTCTGTAATTCTTGTTGTAGAGGTCTTTCACCTGCCTGGTTAGCAGTATTTCTAGGTATTTTATTCTTTTTGTGGCTATTGTGAATAAGGTTGTGTTCTTGCTTGGGCTTTCAGCTTGGATCTTGTTGGTGTATAAAAATGCTACTAATTTTTGTTGCACATTGATTTCATATCCTGAAAATTTACTCTATTTGTTTATCAGATCTAGGAACTTTGAGGCAGAAACCATGGGTTTTTCTAGGTATAGAATCATATCATCTGCAAACAGAGGTAGTTTGACTTATACTGTCTTTCTATTTGAATGCTTTTATTTCTTTTCCTTGCCTTACTGCTCTGGATAGGAATTCCAGTACAATATTGAATAGGAATGGTGAGAGTGGGCATCCTTGTCTTGTTCTGGTTCTCAAGGGGAATACTTCTAGCCTTTGCCCATTCAGGTTGATGTTGGCTATAGGCTTATCATAGATGGCTCTTATTATTTTGAGGTGTATTCCTTCAATGCCTACTTCGTTGAGGGTTTTTTACTTGAAAGAAGGCTGAATTTTATTGAAAGTCTTTTCTGAATCTGTTGAGAGATTCTGCACAGCAAAAGAAACTATCAACACAGTAAACTGACAAGTTACAGCAAGGGAGAAAATATATGCAGACTATGTATCTGACAAAGGTCTAATATCCCAAATCTATAAGGAACTTAAACAAATTTACAAGCAAAACACAAATCATCCCATGAAAAAGTGGGCAAAGGATGTGAACACTTTTCAAAAGAAGACGCACACGTCTCCAACAAGCATATGATAAGACACTCAACATCACTAATCATTTCATTATAGAAATGCAAATCAAAACCATAATGAGATAACATCTCACACAGTCAAAATAGCTGTTATTAAAAAGCAAAAACAAACAAACAAACAAAAACACAGATTCTGGTGAGGTTGGAGAGAAAAGAGAATACTTACATACTTCTGGTGGGAATGTAAATTAGTCAGTCATTGTGAAAAGCGGTGTGGCAATTTCTCAAAGAACTTAAAAGAGAACTACCATTCAACTCAGCAATCACATTATTGGGTATATATATAAAGGAATACAAATCGTTCTACCATAAAAACACATGCTTGTGTATGTTCTTTGCAACACTGTTCACAATAGCAATAACAATAGCAAAGACATGAAATCAACCTAAATGCCCATCAATGGTACACTGTATAAAGAAAATGTGGTACATATACACAATGGAATACTATGCAGTCATAAAAAAGAATGAGATCATATCTTTTGCAGCAACAGGAATGGAGCTAGAGGCCATTATCCTAAGTGAATGAATGCAGGAAAAGAAAATAAATACTGCGTATTCTCACTTGTAAATAGGAGTTAACCATGGAAAACACACGGACAAAAGGAAGAGGACAATAGGGGCCTACTTGAGGGTGGAGGGTGAGAGGTGGGAGGGGATCAAAAAACTGTCTATCAGGTACTATGCTTATTATCTGGGTGATGAAATAATATGTATACTAAACCCCTGTGACATGCAATTTACCTGTATAGCAAACCTGCACATTTACCACCTAAGCTAAAATTAAAAATTAAAAAATAAGAAAGTTGAAGGATGGCAAAGATATTCTACATAAATGGTAACCAAAGAGAGTAGGGGTATCCATATTTGTATCAGAAAAAAAATGTTAACTGAAGAACTGTAATAAGAGACAAAGAAGGACATTATATAATCATGAAAGGGTCAGTTCAACAGGAATATATGGTTATGAATATATATGCAGCCAGCATCAGAACAGCTAAATATAAGAATCAAACACTGATAGAACTGAAGAGAAAAAAATAGATGACAACACAATAATAGTAGGATATTTTAATAAACCATTTTCTATAATGGATAGACGTCGAGAATTAAGGTCAATAGAGAAACAGAGGGCTTGAAAGTACTAAAAAACAAATAGACCTAACAGACATCTACAGAATATTCTACCCAAGAGTAGCGAAATACATATTCTTCTCAAGCACGCATGTTACAGTCTCCAGGAAATGTCATGTTAGGTCACAAGTCTTATCAAATTTAAGAAGTTTGAAATCATACCATGAAGCCTTTTCTGACCGCAGTGGAATGAAATTTGAATTTAATAGCAGAAGGAATACTGGCAAATTCACAAATACATGGGAGTTAAACAACACAATCTTGAAGACAGAATGCATCATGGAAGAAACCAAAAGAAAATTTAGAAGATATCTTGAGACAGATGAAAAAGGAAATGCAACATAACAGCAAGTGCAGCAAAAGCAATACTAAGAGAGCAGCTTATAGCAATTAACATCTATTTTTAAATTACAGATTCAAAGTAAACAGCCTAAGTTTACACCCCAACAAACTAGAAAAAGAGCAAGCTAAACCCTTCATTATCAGAAAGAAGGAAGTAATAAAAATTACAGCAGAAATAGCCAAAATAGAGAATAGAATAAAAATAGAAAAAATCTCAACGAAGTAAGGTATTTTAAGAATCAATACATTGACAAACCTTTAGCTATGTTAGGAAATAAAGAAGACTCAAATAAAGTTAGAAATGAAAGTGCAAAACAAAGTTGATTATTAGAGGGTATTTTGAACATACAACCTACCAATACTGAATCATGAAAAAATAGTGAATCTGAGCAGTATAACTAGAAAGGAGGTTGAGTCCATAATCAAAGCTGCCCAACTAAGAAAAATCAGTACCAGATGGCTTCAGTGGTGAATTCTACCAGATACTTAAAAAGGAGTTAACACCAAACCTTTGCAAACTCTTCCAAAAATCTTAAGAGAAAAGAACACTTACAAACTCATTTTATGAAGCCAGCATAACCCTGATACAAAAGCCACAAAAGACACTTCATCAAAAGAAAATTACAAGTTAATATCCCTAATGGATACAATTCAAAGTCCTTAATAAAACACTAGCAAACCTAATTCAACAGCACATTAAAATGATCATACACCATGACAAAGTGGAATTTATCCCTGGAATGCAAGGATGTTTCACCATAAGAAAATCAGTTAATGTGATACATTAACAGATCAAAGGAAAAAAAAATCACATGATAGTTTCAATAGGTGCAGAAAAAGCATTTGACAAAATTTAACACCCTTTTATAATTAAAAACATTCAGCAAACTAGGAATAGGATGAAAACCTCAACATAATAAAGGTCACATATAAAAAGCCCACAGCTAAAACCATACTCAATGGTAGAAAACTAAAAGTTTTTCTTCTAAGATCAGGAACAAGACAAGAAGGTCCACATTTGTCATTTCTATTTAATGTAATACTGGAAGTCCTAGCCAGATCAAATCAGCAAAGAGAAAGAAGTAAAAGGTATTCAAATCAGAAAGAGTAAAATTATCTCTATTCATGGATGACATGATCTTACATGTACAAAACCTTAGACTTCACAAAAACACTGCTAGAATTAATAAATTCGGTAAAGTTGCAGGACAAAAAATTAATATGCAAATTCAGTTGCATTTCTATACAATAACAATGAACAATTTGAAAATGAATTTAAGAAAACTATTCCATTTATAATAGCATCAAAATTATAAAATGCTTAGGAATAAACTTAACTAAGGAAGTGAAAGTCTTATACACTGAAAATTACAAAATCTTGACTCCAAAAATTAAAGACAAAAATACGTGGAAAGATATTTGTATTCATTGATTGGAAAACTTCAGCATATTAAAATGCAATCCCTATCAATAAAAAAATCCCAATGGCAATTTTTACAGAAATAGAAACAAAATCTAAAATTTGCATGAACTCACAAAGGACTAAAATAGCCAAAGCAAACTTGAAAAGAAGGACAAAACTAGAGGCCTCACACTGCCTGGTTTTAAAACATATCACTAAGCTATGCTAATCAAAACATTATGGTACTAACATAAAGATAGACATATAGACAATAGAACAGAGAGCCCAGAAATAAACCCAAGCATATATATATATGTATGTATGTATATATCACACATATATACATATATATACATATATATACATACACATATACATATATATATACTCATATATACACATATATACACATATGTATGATGTGCAAACAATGTAAATGTCCATCCATGTATGAATGGATAAAGAAAATTTGGTATACACATAAAATTATAGAGCCTTCAAAATAAAGGATATCCTGTTACATGTGATTACATGGATGAACCGTGAGGACATTGTGCTAAATGAAAGAATCCAGTCACAAAAGGACAAATACTGCATGATTTCATTTATTTGTGTTTATATGTGTATATCTAAAGCAGTCAATGTCATAGAAGCAGAAAGTAGAAGGGTGGTTTCCAGGGGCTGAGGGGAGGAGGAAATGGGGACGTGCTGTTTAATGCATTTCAAGTTTCAGTTACACAAGATGAAACAGTTCTAGAAGGGATCTTTTGTACCACATTGTTCATACTGTTAGCAATAATGTACTGTACACTTAAAAATTTGGTCAGAGAGTCCAGGCATGGTGACTCATGCCTGTAATCCTAACACTCTGGGAGGCCGAGGTAGGCATATTACTTGAGGCCAAGAGTTCGAGACCTGCCTGGCCAACACTGAAACCCCATCTGTACTAAAAATAGAAAAAATTAGCTGGGTGGGGTGGTACACACCTGTAGTCTCAGCTATGTGGGAGACTGAGACATGAGAATTTCTTGAACCCAGGAGGTGGATGTTGTAGTGAGCCAAGATCGCACCACTGTACCCCAGCCTGGGCAACAGAGCAAGACTCTGTCTCAAAAAAATAAATAAATAAAATAAATGGTCAGAGGGTCTCATGTTGTGCCTTTTTCTTATTACAACAAAAAAATGTGCATCATTACCTGTAAGGCTTATTCCTTGCAATTTATTCTAAACTTGCCTGTTCTTTGTGAAGTTCAGCTTAACCTGCGTCCTAAGATTAGAAAGCTGGTAAAGGAATGTTATTGTCATTATTAACAAAATGAGGAAACTGTTCTGGTGTGATTGGGTAATAATCTCAGGAGGGCTTGGTTATATAGAATTTTGTGTGGTTGTTAATTATGATGTTGAAATGTACAAATATCCTCTGTCCTTTTTAAATTTGACCCTTAAGTCCTCTGAATTTTCTCTATTTTACTCTCACTGCTGTAACTAATATCTGGGGCCCGTTATTGGATTTTGGCTCTGGATACATCCTCTGCACTCTGGGCAGAGTTGAGAATTGCTGGAAACTGTTATTTCTGAGACATCTCTGTCAACTAGTTCACCTTTAATTTTTTGCCCATGGAAGCCAGAGGGCGACTGGAAGTCAGAGGAAAGGAACAAGCGACTCCCTCCCTGCATTTCAGCTTCTGACAGTGTCCCTCATAGGAATGGCAGGGCCACTATGGAAAAAGCATAGAGAGCATTCAGAGCAGCCACCTCCAGCTGCAGTCTCCAGACTATTTCTGGTCTCCTGCTGCCAGCTACAGGGAAACCTCTCAGGGGGACTAGCAGTAGCTTGACCTTGGCAGTTGGAGTTACAGTTGTGGTTTCACCCTCCTCAGAGATCTGAATGTCAAATACATGATACCCGCTCCACAGAGTGTCTCTCCATAGGTCCAAGCACAGGCCTGCCAGATCCATCCTCTAAGCTCCTAAATTCTGATAATCCCACTCTTCTCTCAGGTTTTTCCAGTCTTAGGAGTGACATTTTCTTCCTTAAGTTATTCATCTCTGGGTAGTCTCAATGTTTCTTTTACGCTTTTTTGACTTTCCACTACCTGTGTAAACAATTTTCTGTATTAAGTCACTTTCTTTCTTTTCTTTTTTTCTTTCTTTTTTTTAAATAGTGCAGATGCAGAGAAGAGGTCAACATTGACTGAGCCTCCCATGAAAGGAATTTGTTACACCCTTCCAAACAAACGCCTACACCAACAAGGATCCAGATCCTTGGAAGGTGCACACAGAATCCTCTTCATTTGCATCAATGCATTGATCTCTAAGGGCAGTATTTATCTAGAAATGATCCCACCAATTTTGTGAAGCTGGACATTAATGCTGTCACTTACATTTTAAGTCAAATGTGGGAGTGTATTGCAGCAGTATTAAAACCTCTGTCAGAGTATCATAAGTATCATTGAGAAGATTTTAAATTGATTTTCCTTTTTGAAATAAATTGGTTGTTTTCTTTTTCAAATGAAACCAGGTAAAAGTTGACATTACCTTAATTTGGTAGACTCTCAACATAAATTCTTCCCCAACCCAGTCTTTCCCAAGTCCTCATAATTTCCTCCTATTCTGAATCTAATCAAGTTCATCCATTGACAAATGATATCCATGCTCTACTGAAAGTTCAAAGTTGGCTTATAATTTTTACAAACTTCAAAGCAGAAAGTACATATTCTTTGGAACTCGATAGATGTAGGGTTAAATCCCTGCTCTGTTACAGTCAGTAGTTGCTTAATTTCTTTAAGGCTGTTTCTTCATCTGAAGACTGCAGATAAACTGACTACCTAGTAGGGTCAAGTGAGGATTAAATGAGATAATGTACATAATGCATGAGCACCCTGCTTAACAAAGAACAGAATAGCTTAAGAAAGCTTATATAGCTCTTACTACTTTTTCCTTTCTTGTATGACTTCAACTGAGTTCTTTGACTTTGCTAACTTTTTACCTTTTTAAACTCAGAGTTGTGCAAATGAAATGAGATACATGAGTAACTTTTTTTTGGAATGGATTAAACTGTGTGCATGTAATCGTAAACAAACCTTATTCATTCTCACCATTGCCTCTTTCAATAAATTCTATCAAAGTTTTCGTCCCCTTCCAAGATGAAATCCTGGGCAAATTGCATGGACATAAGACTTTCAGATGTTTAGAAAGAGCAATGCTGAAGGTCCAGTCTCTTAACCAATTTAAAGCACTTTTCCCTCTCTGGATGCCTGGTGGCCTCAAGCTGGTGAACTGTAGAAAGGTGAACTGGGAGGTTCACCTTTATATATTCTATATATATTCTATTATATATAGAATATATATAGAATTATATATTCTATATAGAATATAGAATATATACATTCCATTATATATTATATATGAGATAATGTAGATAATGCATGACCACCCTGCTTAACAAAGAACAGAATAGCTTAAGAAAGCTTATGATAGGTCTTACGTCTTACTATTTTTTCTTTCTTGTATGACTTCAAGTGAGTTCCATTATGTATTATATATTATATATATGTGTGTGTGTGTGTATATATATATATATGTATGTAGAGAGAGAGGTTTAAGGATTAACTCACATGATCACAGGGTCCCACAGTAGGCCATCTGCAAGCTGAAGAGCAAGGAGAGCCAGTCTGAATTCCAAAACTGAACAACTTAGAGTCCAATATTTGAGGGCAGGAAGCATCCAGCATGGAAGAAAGATGGAGGCTGGGAGGCTAGGCCAGTCTCTCTTTTCACATTTTTCTGCCTGCTTATATTCTAGCTGCACTGGCAACTGATTAGATTGTGCCCACCCAGATTAAGGGTGGGTCTGCCTTTCCCAGCCCACTGACTCAAATGTTAATCTCCTTTGGCAACACCCTCACAGACACACCCAGGAACAATACTTTGTATCCTTCAATCCAATCAAATTGACACTCAGTTTTAACCATCACAGACTTCTACTCTGCCTCTTTCCTAGCTTGCAGTCAGGGATAAAAGGATATCACTGAATGGTGTAGTTGTCATCTGGCTTTTGTTTTTTTTTGTTGTTGTTGTATGCTCAATTGCAGTGCCTTTACAACTGCCTTTCCTGAGTAGTTCTGAGGGAAATTAAGAAATAAAGCAAATTCTATTCAGGGACTAAAATTAGGTTTTAAACAGCATATGCATCAAGACGTAGATGAGTTCTTTAGTACCCTTGTAATCTACAAAAGTTCTCATCAAGTCACTCCCTCGTCCTTAAACCTACAATTCAGGTGAAAACAGGTGTACATGCTATGAAACACAACTTAAGCAAAATCTCTAGGGTGGCTTAACATAGTGCATATTTATTATCTTAAAGTTCTGAAATCCAGAAGTTCAAAATTATTTTCATCAGCTGAAACAAATGCTGGCAGTGCCTCCTTTGGGAGGCTCTAGGGGAGAATTCATTTCTTGCCTCTTCAGTTTCTTGTGCCTGTGTCATTCCTTGGCTTGTGACTACATCACTGCAACCTCTGCCTCTGTGGTCACATGGCCTTCTCCTTTGTGTGATACTTCCCTCTGCCTTGTTCTTTTTTTTGAGATGGAGTCTCACTCTGTTGCCCAGGCTGGAGTGCAGTGGTGCGATCTTGGCTCACAGCAACCTCTGACCTCCGAGTTCAAGCAATTCTCCTGACTCAGCCTCCCAAGTAGCAGGGATTACAAGTGCTTGCCACCATGCCC
>NW_012102336.1:85056-88011 GCF_000951045.1 Mandrillus leucophaeus
GAAGAAAGAGCCCTGAGGTGGTAGTGTCCTCCAGAGGGGAACTCTGTAGGCCAGCCAAGGGGTCAGTGGGTCCATCCAGGGGTCCTTGGTAGAAGTTGTTAGTTGAGCTCATTTGGGGTTCCATTTGTAAGACCATCTGTAGCTTGATGGCGTCGATCCTAGAGGAAACAAATTTGACAAGGAGGTTAAAAATACAGGGCCCAAAGGCAAGTAACAGCAAGATGGCTGTCACGGGACCTAGAAAGGGGAGAAACCATGTCGCCCAGAGGTTGGTATAAGAGTTTGAAAGGCATTGTCTGATTTCAGAAGCCTTTTCCTGTAAATGCTGGGTGGCATCTCGTACTATCCTTGACTTGTTAGTGTAAAAGCAACACTCTTCCCTAAGAAGATGCAGAGTCCTCCTTTCTTAGTAGCAGTGAGGAGGTCTAGACCTCAGCAGTTTTGGAGAGTCACTGCTGCCAAAGAGTCTATTTGGAATTCTGGAGTAGGGATAGATTTTGTTATTTCTTGTAAACTATCTGAGAAATCTTTTGAGAGTGTGTGGTAGTAGGAGAATAAAGTAGATAAACTGGCTATTGTGGTTCCTAACCCTGTAAGTAGGATATTAGTTGTATGGCCCTGCACTGATGGACTTGAGCTTTGAGGGGCATGGATAGGGTCTGATTTCCACAAGATTGGAAGTTAGGATAATACATGTTACACTGTTAACTTTTAGCAAACTTTTGTTGAAAACTTTGTAAGTTTGGGATTTCAATCATTCCTTGCTATTAATAAGACCTGTTTAGTTCATATTAACGTAGAATTGGTAAAGATCACTCCTTCCTGATACTATAAGTACTTTAAGGTTTGGCTGAGTGCAAACAACTCCCACGTTTGAGTAGACCAATTATTAGGCAATTTTCCTAACTCTGCTTCTACAACAGTTTCCTTATCACTTATTGAATACCCATTGTGTCTTTTTCCCTTAATCTTCAGGGAGGAACCATCTATCATCCTGTCCTGAAGAGAGTTCCTCCTAGATCTGGTTGGACCTTTGTATGGTAATTAATTAAAATTTAGATCCCCTGTTAGGAAACTGCTAACTTAAGGATTTTTAATAGGAAGGCTGTGGGTTGTCAGTGGCCTCAGTGCTTTTGGGCTACGCCCTTGTTTACACTAACAACAAGGTGGTATTGGAGTGCTATAGGGTCACAGAAAAGACCTTCAATTATCAATTATAGGTTTTAAATTTCCCTGGCTTTTAAAGGAATAGGGTACACTGTTTTTTCTTTACTACTTTGTCTCTCTCTCTCTTTCTCTCTCTTTGACTCCTTTATCTATCTCTTTCTCTCTGACTCCCTCTTTGTCTCTCTGTCTCTTTCTCTCTCTCCCTTTCTGATTCCCTCTTTGTCTGTCTCGTCCTCTCTCTCTTTTCTTTCTGTCTTTCCCCCCCTCTCTTTCCTCCTCTGACTTTCTGTCTTTCCCACTCTATTTCTCTGACTTTCTGTCTCTCTGTCTCTTCCTCTCTCTCTCTTTCTCTTTCCTCTCTGTTCTCTTTCCCTGCCTCTGCCAGCTGCTTGTGCTGCTGTTCTCCCCTCTCCTTCCCCTTTTTGATGACTTCAGTGGTATAAGACTGCCACCTCCTTGGGTTTTTGCACTGCGTGCAATAACTCCATGATTTCCTTGTGGTATTTAAGGGAGGTTCCCCCAGAAGTTAGGAACTTCATTTCTTTCCATATTGCAGCATGGGCATGTAGGATTAGATAAGCATGCTTGCTATCTGTAGACACATTTACTCTTTTTCCCTTTCCCAGTTCTAAGGATCAGGTAAGTGCCACTAGTTCTGCTAACTGGGTGCTGGTCCCTGGGGGAAGAGGCTTACTTTCAAGTACTGTTACATCACTAACTATGGCACAACCTGCCTTTCATGTCCCATTTTTTTCACAAATGAATTTCCATCAGTATATAGGTTAAGATCAGGATTAGCTAAGGGGACTTCTAAGAGATCCTCTCGGGCAGCATAAGTCTGGACTATAATTTGTTGGCAGTCATGCTCTATTGGTTCCCCATCCTCTGGGAGAAAGGTGGCAGGGTTGAGGGTCACACACGTGTGTATTTGAAGTACCAGTCCCTCAAGGAGTAGTGCCTGGTATCTAAGCAGTCAGTTGTCTGATAGACATAAACTTTCTTTGGCACCTATTATGCCATTTACATCATGAGTAGTCCAGACAGTGAGATCCTTTTCTTGTGTTATTTTGATAGCCTCTGATACTAAGACAGTCACCACTGCAACTACCCATAAACAGTGAGGCCAGCCTTTTGCTACTATATTAATTTTCTTACTTACGTATGCCACTGGTTGTGGGATTGTCCCATGAATCTGAGTAAGGATGCCAAGAGCTATTCCTACTCTCTCTGTGATGTATAAAGAGAAGTTTTGTCCTGTGGGAAGGCTTAAGGCTAGAGCTTGTACTAGGGCCTGCTTTAAGGTTCTGAAGGCTGTTTCTGCCTCTCATTCCCAATCTACTAGACGAGTATTTGCCCTCTGGGTCTCCTTGATTAGAGTATAGAGGGTCCTGACTATCTCGCTGTATCCAGGGATCCATAGTCGGCAAAAAACAGTGATTTGAAGGAACCCCCGCAACTGTTTTAATGTCTTAGGGTGAAGATAAGCCAGTATAGGCCGTATTCATTCCTTGCGGAGGGCTTTGGTTCCTCTGGCCAAGATTAGGCCTAGCTATTTGACTTGTTGTAGGCAGAGTTGGGCCTTTGATTTAGATGTCTTGTACCCTTGATTAGCTAGAAAGTTCAAGATATCTAGAGCAGCCTGCTGGCATGAGGCTTCCGAACTGGTAGTCAAAAGTAAATCATCCACATACTGAAGGACTAGAGTGCCTGAACTTGAGAAGTGGCCTAGATCTTGGGCCAGTGCCTGACCAAACAGATGAGGGCTATCCCTAAGCTCTTGAGGCAAGA
>NW_012102336.1:88061-106614 GCF_000951045.1 Mandrillus leucophaeus
TCCTCTCTCTCTTTTCTTTCTGTCTTTCCCCCCCTCTCTTTCCTCCTCTGACTTTCTGTCTTTCCCACTCTATTTCTCTGACTTTCTGTCTCTCTGTCTCTTCCTCTCTCTCTCTTTCTCTTTCCTCTCTGTTCTCTTTCCCTGCCTCTGCCAGCTGCTTGTGCTGCTGTTCTCCCCTCTCCTTCCCCTTTTTGATGACTTCAGTGGTATAAGACTGCCACCTCCTTGGGTTTTTGCACTGCGTGCAATAACTCCATGATTTCCTTGTGGTATTTAAGGGAGGTTCCCCCAGAAGTTAGGAACTTCATTTCTTTCCATATTGCAGCATGGGCATGTAGGATTAGATAAGCATGCTTGCTATCTGTAGACACATTTACTCTTTTTCCCTTTCCCAGTTCTAAGGATCAGGTAAGTGCCACTAGTTCTGCTAACTGGGTGCTGGTCCCTGGGGGAAGAGGCTTACTTTCAAGTACTGTTACATCACTAACTATGGCACAACCTGCCTTTCATGTCCCATTTTTTTCACAAATGAATTTCCATCAGTATATAGGTTAAGATCAGGATTAGCTAAGGGGACTTCTAAGAGATCCTCTCGGGCAGCATAAGTCTGGACTATAATTTGTTGGCAGTCATGCTCTATTGGTTCCCCATCCTCTGGGAGAAAGGTGGCAGGGTTGAGGGTCACACACGTGTGTATTTGAAGTACCAGTCCCTCAAGGAGTAGTGCCTGGTATCTAAGCAGTCAGTTGTCTGATAGACATAAACTTTCTTTGGCACCTATTATGCCATTTACATCATGAGTAGTCCAGACAGTGAGATCCTTTTCTTGTGTTATTTTGATAGCCTCTGATACTAAGACAGTCACCACTGCAACTACCCATAAACAGTGAGGCCAGCCTTTTGCTACTATATTAATTTTCTTACTTACGTATGCCACTGGTTGTGGGATTGTCCCATGAATCTGAGTAAGGATGCCAAGAGCTATTCCTACTCTCTCTGTGATGTATAAAGAGAAGTTTTGTCCTGTGGGAAGGCTTAAGGCTAGAGCTTGTACTAGGGCCTGCTTTAAGGTTCTGAAGGCTGTTTCTGCCTCTCATTCCCAATCTACTAGACGAGTATTTGCCCTCTGGGTCTCCTTGATTAGAGTATAGAGGGTCCTGACTATCTCGCTGTATCCAGGGATCCATAGTCGGCAAAAAACAGTGATTTGAAGGAACCCCCGCAACTGTTTTAATGTCTTAGGGTGAAGATAAGCCAGTATAGGCCGTATTCATTCCTTGCGGAGGGCTTTGGTTCCTCTGGCCAAGATTAGGCCTAGCTATTTGACTTGTTGTAGGCAGAGTTGGGCCTTTGATTTAGATGTCTTGTACCCTTGATTAGCTAGAAAGTTCAAGATATCTAGAGCAGCCTGCTGGCATGAGGCTTCCGAACTGGTAGTCAAAAGTAAATCATCCACATACTGAAGGACTAGAGTGCCTGAACTTGAGAAGTGGCCTAGATCTTGGGCCAGTGCCTGACCAAACAGATGAGGGCTATCCCTAAGCTCTTGAGGCAAGACCGTCCACATAAGTTGGGATGTGTGGTCTGTGGGATCCTCAAAGGCAAAGAGAAACTGGGAATCAGAGTGCAGGGGAATACAGAAGAAGGCATGCTTGTGGTCCGGAACCATGAACCATTCTGCTTCCTCTGGTATTTGACAGAGTAAGGTATAGGGATTGGGTACAACTGGGTATAGAGGAATTACTGCCTCATTGATGACTCTAAGATCTTGAACTAGTCTCCACTGACCATTCAGCTTCTGTACTCCTAGAATTGGGGTGTTGCAGGGACTGCTGCATTTTCTAATAAGTCTTGAGCTTTTAAATGTCTAACAATATCCTGTAATGCTTTATGAGCTTTAGGCCTTAAGGGATATTGCTTTTGAAAAGGAAAAGTGGTGGGCCTTTTAGCCTGATTTGGACTAGGTAGGCATTATTTGCCCTTCCAAATTGTCCTTCCAATGCCCAGACTTCAGGGCTGACTCCCTCCTCAGGCAGGGGACAACAAATGGATAACTTGTTCCCCATATTCATGTAGATAATAGCTCCAGCTTTGGCTAATACGTCCCTCCCTAATAAGGGTGTGGGACTCTCAGGCATAACAAGAAAGGCATGTGAAAAGAGCAAAGTCTCCCAATTACAACTGAGGAGGTGGGAGAAACACCTGGTTACAGGCTGTCCCAGGATTCCTCAGATGGTAACAAACCTTGAGGACAGCTGTCCGGGACAGGAGATTAACACTGAGAAAGCTGCGCCAATGTCCAGGAGAAAGTCCATTTCCTGGCCCTCAATGGTTAAACATACCCAGGGCTCAGTGAGGGTGATGACATCAGCTGGTGCTTGCCCCGGGCACCCTCAGTCCTTTTGTTGGATCATCTGGTTGGGGGCTTCTGACCCAGAGAACCTTTGTCCTCTGGGGCAGTGTGCCTTCCAGTGATTGCCTCGGCATAGTGGACATGGGTTGGGGGGCAGCTTGTTTCTCACTGGACAATCTTTTTTAAAGTGCCTTTGCAAACCACACTGATAACAAGCCCTACTGGGTGATTGGCCTGCTCCATTTTCTGTGCTCTCTGAACCAACAAGATTTGTTTGTCTGAGGGTCATGACTAAGACTGCAGCCTTTCTCTGATCTTGCTTTTCCTTTTCCACCTGTTCCTTATTATAGAACACCAAGGCTGCTAGGTTAAATAATGCCTCCAGATTTTGTTCAGGGCCCAGGGCTCACTTTTGGAGCTTTCTCCTGATATCTGCAGCTGATTGGATAATAAACTTATCTTTTAGGATCAATTGACCCTTGAGTGAGTCAGGTGACAGGGGAGTATATTTTCTTAAGGCCTCCCATAGCTGCTCCAGGAAAGCAGAAGTACTTTCTTCCTTTCCCTGAGTTATGGTGGACATCATTGAATAATTCATGGGTTTTTTCCTAGTTCTCCTTAGTCCTTCTAGAACACAAGTCAGCAGATGTTTATAACTCCAGTCCCCATGATCTGAGGCGAGGTCCCAGTGGGGATCCATACTGAGGACAGCTTGCTGACTGGTAGGGAATTTGTCCCTTTCTTCAGCTGTCATTTTATCATTTACTTGATTAAGATATCAGGTATCACCAAACTTGGGCTGCAGCTAAAGCTGCATTCTTTTCACTAAAGGCCAGGGTTTGATCAAACAATAGCATGACATCTCTCCAAGTGAGGTCAAAGGTTGGCCCTAGGCCCTATAGGGCATCTATATACCTATCAGGATCATCTGAAAGCTTCCCCAGGTCTACTTTGATCTGCTTTAAATGAGAGAGGGAGAAGGGGTCTTGTACCTGGGTTGGGCCAAATTCCCATCCCCCCACAGCTTGAAGGGGACATAACAGATAGTCCAGGGGTTTTTGCGGTCCCTTGGAGATTTCTTTACTTGTTTCCTTCTGGGTGGGGAAGATTAGAGGAGACTTATCATTAATAGGAGGGGGAGCTACTTGGACATAAGGTATTTCACTCCATTTGCCTTCTCTTACAGAAAAGGTCAAGCTGCAGCATAATATTGTAATTTATACTTCCCTCAGGTGGTGATTTTTCCCCATCAGAGAGAGAATATTGGGGCCAGGCCATAGTGCAGAAAAAAATGAGCCATCTCTTTTTCAGGGTTTGTGGGTCAAATTGGTCCCAATGGTTTAGGATGCATTTTAGGGGTGAGTCTGTTGATGCCTGAATGTTTCCCATCTGAAAGAAAAAAACACCCGCAGTTTTGGTTTGTTTGTTTTGCAGCCCCCCGGCCCCCACCCAAGAACCCGCAATGGTCCCTGGACCCTGCTCATTGGAATAGTTGCACTCACTGACGCAGCAGCAGATCCTCCTCTTGCCCAAGAACCTGCAACAGTCCCTGCACCCTGCTGATCAGAATAGTCACACTCACCGACGCAGCAGCAGAAACACTAGTTTTCCTCCTAGACCACAAAGAGGACCGAGAAAGGTCAGATTTAGTGGCCCTTACTGACGTATTCTCGAAAACCTGCACTCTTGCCTTTCCTCTTAGACCACAGAGAGGACCAAGAAAGGTCAGATTTAGTGGCCCTTACCGACATATTCTCTAAAACCTGTTAGAGTCCTAAGCATTTTCTCCTGTTAGCATTGGGACCTTACCCCTGTCCTATAAAGGTGATATGCCTCAAAATGGAGTGGAGGGCTATATCTTCACAATGAGTGTTACAGCTCTTAAAGGTGGTGTGAACCCAAAGAGTGATCAGCAGCAAGATTTACTGTGAAAAGCAAAGGAACAAAGCTTCCACAGCATGGAAGATTGCTGCTGCTGGCTGAGGTGAGGAGCTTTTATTCCCTTATTTGTCCCTGCCCATGTCCTGCTGATTGGTCCATTTTACAGAGTGCTGATTGGTCCATTTTACAGAGTACTGATTGGTCCATTTTACAGGGTGCTGATTGGTCCATTTTAGAGGGTGTTGATTGGTCCATTTTACAAACCTCTAGCTAGCTACAGAGTGCCAATTGGTGCATTTTTAGAGCACTGATGGGTGCATTTTACAAACCTCTAGCTAACTACAGAAAAGTTCTCCAAGTCCCCACTTGACCCAGGAAGTCCAGCTGGCTTCACCCCTCAATAACTCCTACTTCTGTTTGGAGCTCATCTCTAGAATCATCTGGCTTCAGAGTCCAACCAGAATCAATAGTTATGAATATACCCTTGGTTGTTCTGGTCCACACTCATCCTACTGTCTTGCATGATCCAGGCCTGGATTTAAATTCCAATCATGTAGTATCTTCCCAAACTTAGACTACTTATTGAACTTTATCATCTGTAAAATAGGGCAATGTTATCAGCCTCACTGGATTATTTTATGGATTAAAAGAGAACAAATATAGGAAGTTAAGAACTAACTCTCGAACATGATAAGTGCTCAGTGTATTTTGATCTTTTTTCTTATATTAATCAAATAATGCCTCTCACTGCAGGCTTCATGAGAGTCAGTTTGTTTCTACAAATTACTTTTTATATCTTTTTAATATGTACTTCTTTGTTTTCCTACCAGGATAGCACACTGATGATGCTAAAAGTCTCATTGAGAAACAACTGATAAATATCAGAGCATTACCTCCCCTAAAAAGGGTAATTCAGTTTGTAAGCAATGACATTAATGGAAAATGCCACTTCAATTACAATTTTTTCTTTTCTGCTTTTTTTTGGAGGGACTTGTAAAGAAAAATTATTCTAAGTTTTAATATTTCAAATTACATAGGATATTACATAGTTTAATCAAATTACATCTTTGCACATCTTGATTGATTCATTCATTTTGAAATATTACTTTAAAATCATGAAAATACAATAATAATTCTCATTTCAGTTGCTTTGATATTTTATCAAAACCAATATCCATCATCAGTTTGTGGCAATATTTGATTTTTTTTTATCATGATTTAGTTCTTCTATTTTTAAGGATACATTTATTCTATCATCACATCACATTTTCAGAAGCATCATAAGAAACATTGTTGAGAACTCTGTGACCAAGTACTTCTTTTAGGATGTAGTTCTTTCATAGCAAGCTCTAGATTTTAACATAGTTGAGTTAGTAGTACTTTTTGGCAATTTAATATAGAGGTATAAAATATTTGCACGAACTTACGTATTTCTTAGAGGCACCCTTCAATGAATGTTTTGAAACCAGATACGTGCGTAACATCACCTAAACCAAGAAAGAGGATGTGGCCAGTATGTCAGAACACCCCACTTATGCCAACTCCAGTTATTATTCTCCACCCCATGGTTGACACTTATCCACTTCTAAAACCAGAGATGTTGTGTATCTCTCACCTTTATCAAAATAAAATTCTTCATTGACTGATTTTGTTAATTTTAATTGATTTCATTAAACAAAATGATATTATATCTATTTTGTTGTGTGTCACTTCCTGTTCAACATCATGCTTGGTAAATTTAGAACTGTTTTTGCACACAGTTGTAATCAGTTCCTTCTTACTGACATATAATATTTCACTAGAATTATGAACATACTAGTACAAGAATTTTGGTAAACATGTGTATGCATTTCTGTGGGGTATATCCTTAGAATTTGAAAGCTAGGCTGTAAGGTATGCATATATTTAGCTCTAGAGTACACTGCCAAAGAGCTTTCTATGAGGTTGTCCTAAACTATACTAAACTATGTCTCATGCCAATAGTATATGAAACTTACTATTGCTACAGATGCTCACCAACACCTGGTATTGTCTGTCTGTCTTCTCATGTTAACAATTCTGGTAAGGAAGTAGAGGTATCACATTGTGGTTTTAACTTGCATTTTGTCAATGAGTAATAAATATGCGTAACTTTTTCTATATTTATTGACCATTTTAATGTATTTTATGTGAATTGTTTAAGCATTTTGTGCATTTTATCATTCGATTTTCTATCCTTTCCTTATTAGTTAGGAGGTGTTCTTTACAGAGTCCAGATATGATTTTTTTTTGGGTGGGGTAAATTTTTTGTAGATATATTCCTTTTTTATTTATTTAATGTTATAATTTGATGAACAGAGCTATTGGTTTATCTTTTTGTTTTAGTTTAAAGATATTTGTGTTCTGTTTCTGAAATATTGGACTACTCTAAAATCATGAAGATGATTGCCCATGTTTTCATCTAAAGCCATTATTGTTTTACCTTAACTACATAGACTATAGTCAATTTTAATTGATTTTTGTGATTTGGGTGAGCAGAGATTAAGATACTGATTTTTCTCAAATAAGTAATCCGTTGATGCAGCACCTTTATTGGGCAAACTACATGTTGCCCACTGCACAGCAGTGTTACTTTTGTGATAAATTAGGTTGGCATATACATGGGTAAAAGTGCTTTTAAAAAATTGTTTCTTAGTGAATATATCAAACACATATAGAAAATTAAAGAGAATAGTATAATAATCTCATACTATCCATCACACAGCTTCAATAATTATCAGTTCATGGACACTTTTCACATACAAGCACTCACTCCTTTCCACAATCCCAAAGATTATATTATTTATCCATTAGTATTTCAGTATATCTTTCTGAAAGATAAGATCTTTTCTATAACATTCTGTAATATTATATTATCACACCTAAAAACTAACAATCACTTAATATTACCAAATGTCCACTTATTGTTTTATTGTTCAATTTCTGATTGTCTCATATATTTTTAAGGAGATGTTTATCCAAATTGCATTTTTAAGGAGGTGTTCATCCAAATTAGAACTAAAAAAATGTTTATGAACCTGAGCAACATAGTGAGAGACCTCATCTCTTTAAAAAAAAAAAAAAAAAAAATCGGCTGGGCATGGTGGCATGCGCCTGTGGTCCCTGCTACTCCAGGGGCTGAGGCAAGAGGATCTCTGGAGCCCAGGATTTTGAGGCTGCAGTGAGGTATGATTGAGTCACTGCACTCTAGCCTGGGCCGTTGACAGAGTGAGATCCCAGCTCTTAAAAAGAAAATGTTTATACGTTGTAATTGGTTGATTGGTCACTTCAGTCTCTTCTAAAAACTACATTTTTTGCTCCCTTTCTTGTGTGTGTATGTGTATGTGTGTTCTTTGTGATGAATTTTTAAGAAGCTGGTTCAATGGTTCAGTAGGGTGGTCCACATTTTGGATTTTGTTATATTAGTCAATGATTACTTCCTATTGGAACAAGACTTTTTAAAAAATGTATTGATTTCTAGGTACTGAAACAAAGCAACAGTTACTTCAATATCACCAAAGTGGAGTATCAGCTGAAATTTGTGCTCATACCTAATGCTTATGTAAAAATTCACCTAATTTTATAAACAGTTCATCTAAGTAAATATCCTTAATGGGTTTCAATATGCACTGTCCAAGGGCATTTTAACTGTAGTGCTATTGACATTTTTTGGGGGGCTGGTGAATTCTTTGTTGTAAGAGGTTGTCCTACACTTTGTAGGATATTTAACAGTGTCACTGGCCTCTTTACTCTAGATGCCAGTAGCAGGCCCCAGTTGTGAACATATAAAACATTTATTGTCATTCACCCACTGCTTGCCATTTTTTATCTCTATTCTTTATATTTTCTCACCTTGATCTGTTATAAGTTCCTTGCAAACAGGAGCAATGTCTTAATGAATGAATTGACGTTATTGATCATTTTTATGCCCTCGTGATATACTGCTTCTGAGAACCAAATGAGATAATCCACAAAAGAAACCCTTTGAACATTTTGCAGAGCTCTGGTAAAAGTATCGGACATTTTTAGATCCTGTTACTGGTTTTGCCTCACCATTTCCTGCAGTGTTGTACTCAGTCCACTGCTATTGACTCCTCCATTTCAAACCAAGCATTTTTGTGTAGTCAGCAATGTTTTTCCATTAATTCTTCTTTCCTTCTTCACACAAATCAACCAACTTTTTCCTCTTGACTTAATTCCCACAGTTTCAAGTTACAGCTTTCCCAGCCTCGTCTCTCAGCTTCTCACACACTAATCTTTCTGTGTTTCCCACAGTTAACCTCCCTATTTCTACTCCTTTTACCTACACTCCCACCATTCTCTCCCCGAATACACTCCCACGCCATTTCTTCTAATTTATGTCTTCCTCTTCTTCTCTATCTTAATAACATTTTCTCTGCTAATTCCTAAAAATCCATTGATGTATTCCTCTTTGTATTTTCTAACCTTCTACAATAATTTTTACTGTATTATTATTTTTTTAATTATTGAGTGTTGAAGCACAGCAAATAAGTTTAAAAAAGTTAAATAAGGCATAGGTCCTGCTCCAGAGGATCTTGGAGAAGAGACAATAGATAAAATAATTTCTGTGCCAAGAGGTCCTGTTATAATGATGCCTCTAATAGTGTTGTGAGACTCACAGATGAAGCAAAAAATTTTGCTTTGAAGAAGGTAAATTATATTTAAAAAGTGGTGCTTCTATTTTGTCTTAAAGGGTGTTAACTGAGGAAGAAGTATGGAAAAGGATTCCAGGCCCAGAAAAGATCACAATTCTTTTTTTGGTATGAAGAGTGTTCCTTAAGATGGATGCATGGAGTCTCTGAAGTTGAGTGCCTAGAATTTTGTTCTATGTATGCTACTTCATTGGTCTATTTTAGTCATAAATCTTATACACTCTTCCATTTAGATTGAAATCTCTGAGAGGTTGGAATATAAATGGCATCAAATACCAGACTAATCCACTCACTGATGTTTTGAATAAGCATGGCACTGATAACATGCCCCACGTTCTGAAAGTCATACAGGGCAGCACATCACCCTCTTCAGTTGTCTCTAGAAAGAACAAAGTAAAGGTCACTTTCGCTGTCCAAAAACAATCAGCATGCTCTCTTGGGCAACTGATTTTAATTTCAAAATAAAAGATAACAGCTAGGCACGGTGGCTCACACCTGTAATCCCAGAACTTTGAGAGGCCAAGGTGGGTGGATAATGAGGTCAGGAGATCAAGGTCATCCTAACTAACATGGTGAAACCCCGTCTTTACTAAAATACAAAAAATTAGCCAGGGGTGGTGGCGTGTGCCTGTAATCCCAGCTACTCTGGAGCTGAGGCAGGGAATCACTAGAACCTGGAAGGCAGAGGTTGCAGTGAACCAAGATCACGCCACTGCACTACAGCCTGGCGACAGAGCAAGACTGCGTCTCAAAAACGACAACAACAGCAACAACAAAACCTGCATAGAATTCTCTTTCATGCTAACCATTTTCAATGAAGAAGAGATTTCAATTCAATGAAGACACAAGATAGTCTAATTGCCTTTTTCTCCATGGTTGTGGTCAGCAAAAGAGAGAAAATGTTTCAATTTCCTTTATTTCTTACTACTCTTTCCCTTTCTCTTCCCACTCCTACTCTTCTTCCTCTCTGTTCTCTTTCTTCTTTTCTTTCTCTCTTTTTGTTACTTCTTTCCTTCTTCATTTTTCCTTTCACATCAGAGATACTATCTAGATGACAATTGAGATCCTCCTGGCCGGATTGGATTTGTGTGTGTGTGTTGGATTGGATGTGTGTGTGTGAGTGTGTGTGTGTGTGCGCTGCCTACCTGGGTTTGGGAAGAAATGCTGAGAAAACATACTGGAGCTTGTCAGAAAGACCCGAATATGCCCTAAGTCTTCTAATTTTTCCATTAATTTAATAATAAACAGTAGACAGCCTTTTACTTATAAGTTAATAAGCAAAGGGAGGCACAGTTCGTTTTCATCCATTTGCTCTTTTCTGTGCAGTTAGTAGGGCTGATGTGCCTATTCCCGCTGCAGAGATGCTTGCTCCATAGCTCCTGAGTGGCTTGACTGATTTTCAGGAGTTTCAGTGATACTCTTATTCTACCACAAATTTCTATTGCTAGTTAATCTGAGAAACATGCATCACATTTAAGGGCAGAATAAAATTTTCTCTTTTAACAAGTTATAAAAGCAGCAGGCCGGGCACGGTGGCTCACACCTGCAATCCCAGCACTTTGGGAGGCCGAGGTGGGTGGATCATGAAGTCAGGAGATCGAGACCATCCTGGCTAACACGGTGAAAACCCGTCTCTACTAAAAATACAAAAAATTAGCTGGGCGTGATAGCGGGCGCCTGTAGTCCCAGCTACTCGAGAGGCTGAGGCAGGAGAATGGCATGAACCCGGGAGGCGGAGCTTGCAGTGAGCTGAGATCGCGCCACTGCACTCCAGCCTGGGCGACAGAGCGAGACTCCATCTCAAAAATAAATAAATAAATAAAATAAAGGAAATAAAAGCAGCAAATCCTTACTAGCTGTACTGTTCTTTAGGGAACCAATGCCAGGAAAACTTATTCTATCAGTTGTGGTAAGTAAACCTATGCAGTGAAATGTTCCCAGGAAGATACCCCATATTGCACATACTGTTTTATTGTTTTCTTTTTTGTCATTCTTTCTTGTTCCTACTTCTCCGTTTCATCTTGGCATTAAGGTTTTCTGACTAATCTCTCTCTGACTTAGTGATGAGGTTCATTGCTAAAAGAGGGTCATGACCCCCATCCCAGATTTGTTTATCACCCTAAGTCTTGAAAAAAACACACCACTGATAAATGTGCTCACAGCATTATATTCCTTTGCAAAATCCTCACAATAAAAAATAATCTATTGGATAAAATGTTGTAAGATCATTTTATGTGCTTTCACTAGCTGACTGAGAGACAAAAGTCACTGAAGGAGGAAATTCCAAGTCTTGCTGAAGATTACTCTGTAAATGATAAATCTTTTCTTAAGTCAGAATACAGCATTCTATCCTTCATGAAAAACTCTTACCAAGTTAAAATTCGAAATTCATTTTGTGTGTAGCTTGACCTTCCTTGTTAATGTCATGACAGGCATCTATTACGCTAAATTGATAGCTTGAAAAGTTCTGGATCAACATCAGGCAAACAAGAACAGGAATAGACTTTATGTAAGGGCTTGAAGGAGAGACCATTACAGTCTGGCCTTCCCTTTCTCTCCCCAGCAGTTCTAATCACATGGTATAAATACACGACCACAGAATCTAAATACATGACCTGGTAGGAGCATTTCTGTGTAAAGTCTGTGGTCACAGGGACAGATGGCAAAGCCTCCAATTGCATCAGCTGTCTCCCTGCTACTCAAGAAAAGGCACATGTTTCTTGTAAAACAGCATGCTTTCATCCTGCTGGGGCAGGGACTGAGGAATGGCTGGAAATCACTTTTCCTGGTTGTCACAGAGCCCCAAGAGTGGTAGAGGTAGACTTTTCACCCTCCTGTGCTTGTTCTTAGCACCTCACAAGAATCAAAGTTTGACAACTTGGCAGCTTCGAAAAATGTCTTAAGTTGCTTTTCAAGTGTACTTTCTTTTTCTCTGTCTGAAGTGGAAGGAAAGTAGCTGGAAGTAAAATACTGCATTAATTTTTTTTACCTTAGTAAATTAATATATTCTACTTATATGGACATTTTAAAAATGAAATGATTACTAGGGAAAATATATGCTGAATCATCTTCAAAACATTTGCACATTTTTTTTCACATAGATACAAAACTACAAGAATGTAATATGAATTTGTTTAATACAAACTAAGAGCTGATGTGTTCAGAGATAACACTTGAAACAATGTCAAGGTTAGAGGACATAATCCAGATGCATGTCATCATTTACAAAACCAAAGCCAAAATTATCTTGAAAATTACAAATTTGGTGGGTTATTTTTAGTGTCAGCCAGGAGGAAAACCCAGGGTTTTTGTACCATAACAGCAGTGCTTAGTTTTCATGAGTCTGGAATGTAGTCATCAACCCAGCTGAAAATAGGCAACAGCATCAGTGTGTGCTAGAACAGAAACTACATTGCAGTCAGTGTGTGTGGACAAAGACTAATTCTTAGTATTGTTGGAAAGAGTGACTGCCACATCACAAACTGCTACTGTTCAAACTTCTCAGAAGCTGCATGCAAAGTCAAATAAATAAAACAACTCTCCAGCACAAACTTTACACAATACCACTTCAATTTCAATGGCATCCCATCATTTGACCAGGATAAATAGGTTTCATATTTGTAAGTATCCATATTTTTAGATTCAATCATCTATGAAACCAAATATTCTTTAACTAATGGGATAAGATGATGTCTTTTTAGAGAGGAAAAAAAAAAAAAACAAAAACACTTGAGCTCTTCTTCTTACCTGAAAGAGAGTTTTGGAAACTCTGGGACTAAACAAATGAAGACAGCACATTGATTTGTTTCTTGTGAAAGTAAAAGCCAGGGGAACTGCACATCTACAGCCTGACTGATGAAGACCTTTACTCTATTATGGAACTAAGACATGGTCATGTTTTCTCCTCAAGCAGCTATAGTCAGTGAAGCTGGGAATCTATTTGCTAAGGCAGGAGGAGATAACCTTGAGGGACGGAGTTGGCAATGATCAGAATTCTGTAGGACTCAAGGCCAGGTATGAACAGTGGAAACTGAAAATGCCTTTGACTATGATGCCACTTATACATTGAACACCTCCTTACATTCTCCTTTCCCCTGGGAAGAGGGGAGATCAGCCACACTCAGCTCTAACAAAGGTCTTTTGAAGCAGATGGAGCTGAGGCTGTGGCCACTGACCAGCCCTGGCTATGATGATCAAGCCTGTTTTAAATTCATTCGTCTCTTGGAATTCCTGGTTGTTGGAGGTAAAACAATGAGGTCGTAGACATATAAAGAAATATGATAAATATAAAACAGGAATGATTTGGTTCTGTTTTGTATCAGTAAAAAATATAAATTTAAATTATGCATAGCAAAAGAGAATATTCTAATTAAGAAAAAATAAAAGAAAATGAGAAAAGAAGAAACTCAGAAAATACAGCTTGGCTTGCAATATACATACCCAGGTTTCAGCTTAGTGCTTTTCAGTACATTATCTCATTTAGTCCCTTAAGTGTCTTCTTACCTTTAATCAATTATTAAGCCAAGTTTTAGAAATAAAAAACTCAGAAAGGTTAAACAAATTGCCCAACATAATAGACACATAGATAAATATTACATGAGACATATAAAACAGAAGCTATGAGTATCAGAAATGAAAGAGGACAGTTGGCTTCAAATGTCAAAAAAAAAAGAGATACCAGAATTACTGTGAATCAAAGATACTCCCAAGACATAGAGTAAGGAAAGAGTGACTATGTAAGTTTACGAAGAGAGATTGAATTCATAAAATTGGAAAATAGGTGGCAGAATATTAAGGAAAAAAGTGAAAATTTAAGGTATGACTTTCTAGAACACATAAACAAGGACTCTTCAGAAAACTTAACTACTGACGTCATCCTCAGAGAAGCACCAATCCCCAGGCCCAAGACATAGATGCTACCTATGGTGTCCCTTAAAATGGAAGAATCCTAAAAGTGGTGGTTATCTCCTAGCTAAATTCTCCAGTGCTATTGAAGATTTACCTGAAATCTTACCCATTTCACAAAATTGCTATATTATTATCTCTTAATACTTATTTGTAAATGGAAATTGAAACATTTAGTCTTGAGTTTTCTCAAGTAAAATGTGGTGAAACTGGGAGTCTAATTACTTGTAAACATTCTAAAAATAGCTTGGGAATGGATTTGAAATTGTTAGGTATGCCTTGCTGACTCCTTTCTGGTTATTCCTCCTACTAATTTGGTGCCACTAATTGCCGTAGGCTTCTATTATTAAAATGTGGTTAGTGAAAGGGTTATGAGTTATGTCCACATTTTGCCTTTGAGATTGTAGACAGTGAATCTCAGTAGATTATAAAGGGTAGTTTTAGTCATCTGGCGGCTGTCATAGTGAAGCTATTTCTCATGACTTGCATACACATGTGGATAGACTTTTTTAAAGAATAAATTCAAATCCTGAAACAACTTAAAATCATTTTCAAGGGTTTCAGAAAGGTTGGTAAAATGACAAGAGTGATAAGAAGTTGGTAGCTAAACTCTTTCTCTGGTCTGAATACTCATTTTACTATTACTAACAAATTCTCCCTTACTTCCTGGTTCTTTATTTTTATTTGTCCATTATCTTATTTTCTAACTAGTCTGAAACCATTTAAAATGTGTTGTGGGCTGCATCATGCTTTCTACATAAGTATGTCATCAAATACTTACAAGAAAAAGAAATCTGAAGATTAACAATAGAGTGACAATGGTTTATTCTCTGAATCTATTTAAAAGGGAGTGTTATGATCTATTTCAATGTTATGTACAAAATAATAAACAAAAATTGAAGCTTGTTTCAAAATCGGATTATACAATTTAAAGACTGTGAAAGAAATATCAAATGCATAAAAGTTTTAAAATTCACAGCAAATTTATAGCATCATTTTGAAAAGTGCAATGAATTGAGAATCTATACATGCTAAAATAATGAACAAATAACTTCTTTCAGGAGATGTCTAGGAAAATATCCACTGATTACAAGCTCAAAGTAACTATGTGGAAAAAAAAAAAAAAAAAAAAGGAAAATAAATACAATATAGTAGTTGGAAGAAATGAAAACCACCAATACTTTGGGTGCCTTGGGTTCACTTCCTTTTCATATATTTGTTTAAAAATCAATCTGAGAGCATGGAAAAGTGTGGAAAGACTTGACCTGGTGTGCAGAAGACAAAATCTCAGTGACGTCAGAGACTACCGCATACTTAGAGTGAGGATGATGAAGGGGTAGGAGGGAAAAATTTGGCCGCAATCAAAATGAACCAGCCAAAGAGGCTGCACATGTTTCTCAGATTTCAAGTAGTTCTAATTTTGAGGAGTAAAATGACACCTAGACTAGTTGTATTGATAAGTTCAGAATCACTCTACATTTATCATCCACACACCTGTACTTACAGAAGAAGAGCTCAAAGCTAAAAATTCTAGAGAACAGAAAATAATGAATATTATGAAGAGGCAGGAAAATACCATGTTTTCTGCCACTATATAAAGAATGGCTTAATTAATGACAGAAATTATTTTTAATTAATCATCTATTTCCTGTATTGCAGATTTCAGTTCTGTTTAAATCTTCGTGATATAGTGACTGAGGTTAATGCAAGAAGGTTGCATATGCTGAACTTTCTTGCAGTAAAGTGATGGAAAGAGACGTGAGTCAATCACTGAGAATGTTTAAATTATTGATAAAATGGTTATTTTCACGTGATATTGAAATGCAGCAGTTTAACCATAAACTGAATATTCAAACAAGGAGGCAATTGATCTGAGAACTCAGCAACATGCATTGGTTATTTTCAGATTTCTACAATGTAATAGGGAAAATATATGACTGGTGTTAAACACAGAATGATGAGGCCTCTCAGCGTACAAATAATTGAAATAAGCAAAAGAGTATCAAAAAACAGATGGAAATTTGACAGGTAAACACTAATGAAAATCTGGTTTACATGAAGACAATGTATTTGAGTTCTGCTTGTTTGGCAAATGAGAAAGGTTAAATGGGGGTCCTTTTAGTTTTAGGCCATCTGATCCAGATAATGATCATTTTGAAAATCACAACGATCAACATTCCATAAACAAAAGGCAGTACAAGATCACTAGGTATATTAAAAAATGTAGAATTAGTTCAACTCAATATCACTGTGTAAAAGGTAATCAAAAAAGTTAGAGCTATTTTTTTACATTTAAATGAATATGTTACGAGCTAAAAGTGAGAAAATTGAATAAGAAATAATGTTAATACTATAAAATTAAATGAATTGAATAATATCTAAAAGAGGGAGTGGCTTAAGCTGAAATTTAAGTGATAAGGAATGAGCTTCATTTTATTAGCAAATATTTTTAAAAGGCTATTACATGTGCTCAAGAAAATTAGTGATACCAAATGTTCAGTATCCCTAAGCATGTTTTTAGTTGAGAAGTTAATCTTTCAAAAACACTAATGATACTGATTTGCTTGTTAGCTTGCAAGAAGAAGATGAATAATATTCTTTTATCTGTGTATTCCTAAGGGCTCATCCTTTTCACCAAGGAAATTAATTACCAGCACTCATAATATCCCGATAAAAACCCCATTCTTTTCTTGAATTTCTCCTTTTCTTTCTTTCTTTATTTGTGTAATAAAATGCAATGGTATTCTTATTTTTTTTTTATTTTTTTATTTTTTGTAATAAAATGCAATGGTATTCTTCCAAATTGGAAAGTTGAAATGGGATGGACATATGTGAAATCACTTTGAAAAATGAGGTGCCAGTAAACCCTACAGATATCTGATGCCACAAAAATATCATGTTGTAAAGTAGAAATCTAAAGACAAAAGCATAGGTTTCATATGATGCCTTGTCCATTAATAGTAATAATGCTGGCATGTGACACTTTCAACAGCACGGTTACCCCTCTTGAGAAAATCTAGGAGAAACAAACAATTTTCTGAACATTTTCATTTCCTAAACCTATAATAAAAGTTGAAAAGAAAAGATTCTGTATTTCTAATTCTAGTAAGAAATTTAGACAGAGTAATATGTTGATAGGAATTGACTCAATCTATAAAAGTGGAAACAAACTTTCTGAATATATTAGAACATTTTAAGAGTGAAGTTTATTCAGGTGTAATTCATATGAATTAAAATTTATCTTTTAAAAACTATGCAGTTCAATTAGCTTTGACCAGTGTTTACCACAATCGAGATGCAGAACATTTCTATTATCCCAAACATTGTATTATTCAATAAATACCCTGTTCTACCCTTGCTATGGACAACTGATCTGTTTTGTTTGTAGAGTTTCCTACCAATTAGATTTTTCCAGAAGATCATATAAATAAATGATCTTTTTCCAGAAGATCATATAAAGCTACTGCATGTAGCTTTTTATGTTTTTTTTTTCTTAGCATAATGATTTTGAGACCCACCAGTGCTGTAACATGTATTGATAGGTTTATATCTCATTACCGATTAGTATTCCATTGTGTGGGTATATCAAAATTTGTTTATCTACACACTCACAGACAAAAATTGGGGTTATTATGAGTACAGTTGCTGTGAAGAATTACTTACAGATCTTTGTCTAGACACATAATTGTATTTCTCTTTGGTAAATATATAAGAGTGGAATTGTTTTGGTGAGTAGGAGTGAAATTTGTGTATTTTTCAGTTTGGGGTTATTATGAAAGATGTTGCTCTGAAAATTTGCTTAAATATTTTTGACTGGACATATATTTTTATTTCTATTTGGTAAATATTTGGGATTGGAAATATCTAGGTAAATAAAAGTTTTCATTTATAAGAAACTGTTAAAAGGTTTGCAAAGTGTAGTTGCTCTGTGTTCCCGCCAGCACTTTTTTTGTTTTTGTTATTTTAGTACTTGTTCGGCATTTAATACTACACATTTCCCCAGTGTAGCTTTGTCCTAAAAATTGTGATAGGTTGTATTTTCATATTTATTTAGTTGAAAACATTTTCTGATTTCCCTTGTGATTTTTTTGACCAATAAGTTACTTACACATTTGTCGTTTAATTTCCAAATATGATACCCAAAGAGCATATTTTGTATAATATCAAATCTTTCAAATTTATTGATGTTTGCTTTATTTATGGTTCAGAATATGGTCTATATTGGTGTTTGATCAACATGTACCTCAAAGAATGTGTTTTCTGCTCTTATTAGGCACAGTGTTCAACAAATGTCATTTATGTCCAGTTGGTAATAGTGATATATATCTTTAACTTTACTGCCTTTTTCCCCCATCTTATATCAATTACTCAGAAAAGAGTAATTGATATACAACCATATATTACGGTTGTATAATTGATATACAACCGTAATTGTGGAGTTGCCTATTTCTCCTTTCAGTTTTTCTTTTATATGTTTTTAAGTTAACAGTTACATACACATTTAAGGTAGTTATATCTGTCTGATGGATTGATGTTTTTATCAGTATGCAATATGCCTGATTGCCATTGGTAGTATGTTTTGCTCTGAAATCTACTTTGTTGGATATTAAAATAGGAATTCTATCTTTCATGTATTTGGTATTAGCATTGCATAGCTTTTTCTATCCATTTAACCTTTATATATGTTTATATTAAAATGAATTTCCAACAGGATATATATAAA
>NW_012102336.1:106909-127339 GCF_000951045.1 Mandrillus leucophaeus
ATTACAGGCGTGCACGCCACGCCCAGCTAGTTTTTTTATTTTTAATAGAGATGGGGTTTCATCTTGTTGGCTAGGATGGTCTCAATCCTGTGATCTGCCCACCTCAGCTTCCCAAAGTGCTGGGATTACAGGTGTGAACGACTGTGCCAGGCCTATATTTTTTAATCCACTATGACAATATCTGTCTTTCAACTGAATGTAAATGCATCTAATGTAATTATTAAAATGTTTGAGTTTAAATCTCTTATCTTCCTGATTGGTATCCATTTGTCCCATCTCTCTCTCTCTCTCTCTTTCTCTTTTTTTTGCTATCTTCAAGAGAACAATTGGAAATAATGTAATAGTTTTTTTATTATTCAATTTTATTGCCACTATTTATTTGTTTTACATCTTTTTTTGTAATTGCTCTAATATTTACTCTCTACATCTTTAAGTTATCACAGTCTACAATCAAATAATAATACTGTAATTCACATACATTTCTAGGAATCTTACAACAGTCTTTTGCTACACCTTTTCTCCATGTTGTAAACTCCTCAATACGTTGTTACTAGTTTTGCTTTAAAAAGTCAATTACTCCTTACTGTTTTTAAAACTAAAAAAAATAAACTTCTTTTATACTTAACCTACATTTTTATAATATCAAATGTCCTCAATTCCTTTGTGGAAATCTACATTTCCAATTGATATCATGTTCCTTCATTTAACCATTTATTGTAGTTTTAATTTCCTACCAGCAAAGTCTCTTGGTTTTTTAATATAAAAAAATGTCTTTTTTTGTTTGTTTGTTTTGGTCCTCAGTTTTGAAAGATTTTTATTTTGCTGAGTACAAAACTCCATGTTGATAGAAGTGGAGGAAGAATCATGTAGGATAAGATGACCAGAGAATCCTGCCAGTAATCAACACTGTGGAGAAATAGAAAGGGTGAACAAAGATAACAGGACTTGTCAATTAAAACAACATTCATGCTCCACAGGACATTGGCTCTGTATTCTTCAGAATTAAGGAGAAAATATAGACAGTAGCTGTAGCTTATTTTTGCAAGAAGATCGGTATTAAAATTAGGAGGCAGAATAATAGACCGATAGGATAGGATAGGATAGGATAGGATAGGATAGGATAGGATAGGATAGGATAGGATAGGATAGGATAGAATTTAAACACGCACACACAAAACAAGGGCTAGTTGATAGAGCAAGTTTCAGAATCAAGTAGAGAGAATTGAATTTTTTAGTATGAGTTTTATTTTGCTGTGTAACAAATTCTCACAGATGTAGCAAGTAAAAAAATCATTGCCCATTTATTGGCACACCATTCTATACGTCAAAAGTCTGGAATAATGTGGTGGGGCTCCTTGCTCAGAGTATCACAAAGCTGAAATCAAGATTTCGCTGGACTGACTTCTTGTCTTCACGATCTAGGGCACAATCAGCCCACAGGCCCATTCCTGTTCTTGTCTGAATTCAATTCCTTCCGGGTGATGTCCTCATTTCCTCGTTGGTAGTTAGCCAGGGCCTGGTCCAGGCTCCAGGAGATCACTGCACTTGTGGCCATGTGTCCTCCTCCATCTTTAAGCAAGCAACGGTGCTTTGAATCTATGAAATGCTCTTTTGCAACCATCTGGAGGAACCTCTCTGCTCTTAAATTAGTTATGTGATCAGGTCAGGCCCACAAGGATAATCCTAAGGTCAATTGATTAAAGCCTAAGGCTTTCAATTATATCAGCAAAACCCTTTCACAGAGATACCTAGATTAGTGTTTGATTGAATAACTGAGAGAAAATGTGTATACACCAGGGACCAGGAATCCTGGGATTTCAGGGGATGGTGTATTTGAACTCTGCCTGCTACACAGTACAAAAGGACCTGAACTAGTTAAAAATAGAGAGAGGGAGAAAGGTATTTCTTTCTCTACTTTATATGAGATAAAATATGTGATATTTTATTGCATATAGAATAATGAAACATTAGGGATAGCTTTATGAATAAAAGGATGAAAGTTGATAAATTTAAACCACATGGAAAAATTAGCTGAATATTAGAAAGACAGGGGTAAAATTGATACTTTGAGGACTATACAATAGAGTAGGTAATCAACATAAGTTAGCATAGGAGTCCAGACTTCTCTGAAGACCTTTTGGAACCTGGCAAGGATGTAGCTATGAAGAAATGAGAGATTTACAATAGAGAACATTCAAGCAATTAAGGGATCCTTAGCTGTCAGAGAAGTTATAATGAATGGCTGACTATGTAGTTTAGAGTGATAAGTTGGTCAAGAGAAGACAGAAAAGCTCTGAGGTACAGGAAACTGTAGGGTTCAAAATACGAAATATTACAAATCATAATGGAGAGAAAATAGTAAGTTCAGATATTAGAAAGTGATACACGATAAAAAGCTCTAATGCTGATCTTGAATTTAGATGTAGAATTAAAACATTAAAAATACGTTTCATCAGATGACACAAGTTGATTGTAATGACAAAATGTGATTATATGATGATGTGTGGCTAGAGATAAAGAACATTATAATATAATAATGGACGTAATACATACTATAACATAATAATGTATGTGACTGAGGAATTCTGAAGCCAGGTGTATTAGTCAGGGTTCTCTGGAGGGACAGAACTAATATATTTCCTACTGTATATATATATATATATATATAGGAGAAGCTGAGGAGCAAGGAGAGCCAGTCTGAGTCCCAAAACTGAAGAACTTGGAGTCCGATGTTTGAAGGCAGGAAACATCCAGCATGGGAAAACGATGTAGGCTCGTTTTTCTGCCTGCTTTATATTCTAGCTGCACTGGCAGCTGATTAGATGGTGCCCACCCAGATTAAGGGTGGGTCTGCCTTTCCCAGCCCGCTGACTCAAATGTTAATCTCTTTTGGCAACACCCTTACAGACACACCCAGAATCAATATATTTCATCCTTCAATCCAATCAAGTTGACACTCAGTATTAACCATCACACCAGGATAATAGCTTTTTTTTTTTTTTTACATTTTTAAATGTGGTTTTGTTTTCATCTTTATCCTCCTTGTATATGCACATGCAAAGCTATTTTTCTTATAACAAAATAGAGAATTCATTGTGCCCTCTCTCTCTAATTTGCCTGTCTATAGACGCAACTCTTTTCAGCTTTTCAGCTGATTTTTTTTTTTTTTGGCATTTACTTCCATACTTCAGATATCAGAATTATATTGTTATGTCTTGACTTTTTGTTCAATTCTTAAGTATTCTCTACTTATTGTCTCCTATAAAGAAATGAGGTTTAGGACTCTTGTACTCTCATACACTCAGCTCTTACCATAAATGTATACCTCTTTTCTTTCTTTCTCTCTCTCTCTCTGCATCTCTCTCTGTCTCTCTTTCTCTCTCTCTTTCACACACACACACTCTCACACTCAATCTTCCCCATATTATCAATACAGTTATAAGTTTGATTACATCAGTGTTTACACAATTATGTGTATGTAAATGCTATTCTAAGCTATTTTGTATACGAAAAGTATTTTTCCTTTCTTAATCAAATTTTTCACCCTTTATATTTGGATACTGCAATGGAATTTTTAAAAATTTTGCTGAATCCTTTTTTTTTTTTTAAAGTCTTATTTCTCTAAGAATATCACTGAAATGCTTTTTTTATACATGTCCCAATTTCCAAAATTTCATATTTTTTCTCTGTGTATTTTGATCCTTATTTTTTTTTTTTTAACTTGGAAGTTCACAAATGACTGGTGATCCTTGGGTGTCTGCTAATATTTAAAAGTAGGGCATTTAAAAGCTGCCTTGGAACATTGAGCCCCCAAATGAAACTTGTAACTGTAATTTTCACTATAGGTTATGTCACTGTCTTAAAAAAAAAGGTATATTTATGTTTTTTCTCTTGGCTAAGTAGAATCTCCATATAATGATCTTTCAATAACCTAGAGGTTATAACCTTGGCTGCTGTCATTCTGGAAGATATGTTGGGGAGAGAGCTAGGTGATCAATATTCAGTATTATAAATGTTAATTTAATTATCCTATGCTCAACAGAATACCCTACCTTCAAATATTTCCCAGATTAGAAACCTTCTATCTCTCCCACCTCCAGTCTTTTTTTGGTACAAAATAAAATAAATCCTTTGGAGCTTTGCAATGATTGAGAAGACCTGAGGTTCTAATTGTTTCTTTGTTCTATTTTAAATTGCTTTTTCACTCATTGATTTTACTGAGGAATAACAGGCATGCAATAAATCCCTTCTACTGAAAGTATACAACCCAATAAATTTTGATAGTTGTATTAGCTCATGACCACACAACTGCAATCAATATACAAAATATATCCATCACCCACAAAATATTCCTCACATCCCTTGCAGTCAATTCTTCCTTTAGTCCTTACCCCAGGCAACTACTGTAGATAATTTTGAAATTTATACAAATTTATACAAATTTATTACAAATGTAATACAACTTGTAATCTTTTGTGTCTTGCTTCTTTCAGAATAATGATTTTGAGACTTATCCATGTTGTTGCATTTACAATGATTTCCTTCTTTTATTGTTGAGTAGTATTCCATGGTATAAATGTACATCCTTTATTTTATTCATTTTACTATAAATGGACTCTTGAGGTGTTTATAATTTTTGACCATTTCGAATAAAGCTGTTGTGAACATTTGTGTATAAATCTTTTTGTGGACATATGCTTTTGTTTCCATTCCATAAATACTAATGTGTAAGATTACATTTCCAAGAAACTATCTGCTTTTCAAAATGATTGGACCATTTTATAGGTACTCCACATCCTTGTCAACACTTGTTATTATCCGTGTTTACAATTTTAGCCATCCTAATGGGTGTATGGTTTTAACAGTTGCTTAGAGTTTTCAACTACTCATCCTTGTTTTAATCCACCTTGCCCTCATTTCCATCAGAAAACTGGCACTACAAGTTTATAATTTTTAAAAAGTATTCTGTAGTATAGATAAGGTTGTTTCTTAGATTTTTGCCATGGGTTAAGAGTTCAATTTTTCCCAGATTGCTAAATCAGTTACTATCTGTTCATATGATTTCTGTCTTCCAAACTACAGTTGTGATGGTATCTGCTCTACTTATGTTTGTCCTTGTAAGTGTTCACATTCCAAAATCCCTTTATTTTTATTTTAGTGGGATTTTTGATGGGAATATAAGAAACAAGTTGTGTTTAATTCACCATCTTCATTCCTCTGGTATTTAACAGGTATATTTAACATTTAAAATTGTTGTCAGAGCACAGACAATGTTAGAGGTAAAACAATTAATTAGATGTTAAGATACATACTATGCAAATAATGAAAGAAATGATGTAATACAAATAATGAGAGAAATGATGTTGTAAGATACATAAGTGTAGATTCAAAAAGGCATATATATTAAAAGGGAGTCCTTTTTAAAAATTATTATTATGTTGGCATGATAGTTTGACAGGCCTTGAGGAAAAATAAGGAGTTAACATGTCCTATTTTTCAAAGATCTGGGGGAAGTAGTAGGAGAATAAATTTACTGGAGAGAGATATAGAAAATGAAACCACCTCACTAAAATAGGAGGACTCCACTTACATTGAGGCATTTTGATTTTGTTTTAAACATTTAGTGCACTGTTGCAATAACAGCTCCTGAAGGTGTCATATTTGGTATGAAATATGCATTCAGATATTTTTGGGGATCTCATTCAAACTTTTCATGGAATAGAGAAATAAAATTTAAATAATTTGAATGATCTTGTTCGCCATTCTATGTTTTCAACGTATTATCTTGAATGAGTGACATCAAATATATATTTTGTTGTCCCATTATTCTTTGATGTGTCACATTATTTGTCAGTGTATTGCCACACTGGAATTTAAGTGTTATAGGAACCATGTTTTCTTATATAATAGAATTATTAACAAAAAATTCAATTACTTTAACATACTGTTCAACAGAAATATTAATGAAAAAATTCAATTGCTTTAACATACTGTTCAATTAAAGCAAGAGCTATATTCCAGCGCAAAAGGAAAATAACAAATAATACATTTTTTTTCTACAACGTAATCTCCTCTAAAGCATTTTGAAACATAATTCTGAACTATCATTTATCTGGAGAAGTATAACCAGAATGAAGATATCCTAGAAAAAAAATGTAATAGAGAAAAGTTTAAAAGAATTAGGATTGTTCAACTTTGAATAAACATTTAGGATGAGCGTAATAAATCTACTAGATTACTTTACTGCAAAGGTTCTTATGTGAAAGCTGAGATAGATATATTCAGTGTACATACAGAAAATAAATAATCTTTTTCATAGGATGTAATATTCTGAATTGGGAGGGATGCTAATTATTGGAGCTCTTTCTAACTCTCGAAGAGCTTACTGGTTAAGCTCATAGCATTATAGTCACATTTAGAACAAAGTATCTAGTCTGCAAGCTTAATCATACAGCATAAATGACGGTCTTTGAAAGGTCAGTTAAGCTACCTGTGTTTGAGAATGGCTATTTGAAGAAAAGTACCAATAAATCAAGGAAGCAGAAATGTAAAATATATGTTACAATTTTTCTGATACTTAAACTTGCTAGCTGTCAATGTTTCGTCCTTCATATATTTTTAAATATCTCTGATTAGAAATTAAGCTAAACAAGCCTAAATTACTCATTACATTTTACATTTGATATGTGGAAAAACCCATCACAGTTTTGAAGTAACATCATATAGAAAGGGTTAAATTTTAAGCTATTTATGTACAAGGTTAATTCTTTCCAGGTATTTACTGATGTAAAGCTAGGATGATATAGCTTAATCTTACATGCAGTTAAACCACGTCACAAACTAGAAAGATTAAAGTGCATTGGGTGGCTACTTCTTACAATGCTCTCCAAAGAAACTACTATAGATAAACCAAGCTAAAATTTTAAAATATGCACTTGATAAACAACCTAGCATTCACTTTTATCTGCTGTTTTAAAAAGGGGGGAAAAACCCTTAGTTTCTTTTTTTAACAAATGTCCAAATGCAACTGAAGAAGTTGGTAGGAACATTTTAAAGTTAATTTTTTTAACCTTTTACAGAAAGTTCAGAGTAGCAAGATGCAGTCAATATATCCAACTAAAGATTTTTAACTACTGTTAAATAATAGTTTTTGCTTGTGTGTTTTTAATGGCTTTAAATGTATTTTCCAGTGTTTAAGAAATAAATTCATAATTTAAATGATAATTATATTTATGTAAAACTAGATAGCAAAAATAATCAAGAGTGGCAAGAAATACAATAAATCAAGTCATCAGATTGACATGGTATAATGTGAAGAGTTGGGTGAGACAAAGCAATATCTTCTTTGGGAGAAATTGTGAATGGAGCAGTTAGACATGTGGTCTTGCCTAGACAATAGGTCAAATAAACTAGCTACGGTCTTCCTTGTTTGTAAAAATAATGACGTACATCAGCAGTAGACCAGCAGTAAGAGTTTCCTGTTTTTCTTTCAAACTGTTGACTGTTAAAAACACACCTGTAATATAGCTTGCTATTTCTGCATTCACTTGTTGTCCATTGAACTTACATTAAAATTTCCCAGTTATGAATAAAGGTCAAACACTCTAACATTTTCTTTCAGAAAATGATTCAGGGATTGATACATATATTTCACTGTTGGTTCTGCCCTTAGTCTACGCAGCTATCAGATTTATGTTGCTTCCATAATAGAGACCATTCTGCAACCCAAAGATCATTTACTTAATAAAATTCACATTGCTACTCACCAAATACTATAACTAGACAAGCATACACTGAGCCACCCAGCACCCAGATGAATTAAATTTATGTTTCACTCTTTGTAAAAATTAAATCACAGCTTTTTAGTGATCTATGAAATTCTACATTTGAGAGCATTTCTGAAATACTATACCAAGGCTTGAAATATTTACATACTAAAGCATCTATTTCAACCCTAGAACAAAATGATTAACATGTTACATGGAAATAAAGAGGTAGCAATGGAAATTTATAATACAGACAGTGCCTGAAAATTTATTCTTTTTTAGACCAAATTAAGTGGTGAGCACCTATATAAATTTTTTTCTTGATTCACTGTAAGACAAAAAAAAAAAACTAACTCAATTTAAGCTACTTGTTTATAGCAAGTAGGATATCTATTAAAGTGCTATTCTGAGTTTCATATAGACCCATTATCTGTATCCTGTAACATGACTACTCAGTATAAACATACCTTCAAAATGCAGTCCAAGTGTACAAAGATTATTCACCTGATCACAGCTGGAGCAGAGGTGGTTACGTAATGATTTGGCTGCAAAAATAGCCAAAGGCATTTGTAAGAACACAACCAGTCAAATGCTCCTGTAAACTTTTAGAAAGACAAGAATATGGAAATTAAAATGAAAATGTCAAGCTTATGTGTTTATATACATATGTTTGAAATAATTTTATTGTCTTAATAGTTTATGCGTCTGTAGTGAATTGACTTTCATTTTGTTTAAAATGTTTTTGTTTTATTGAACGAATGTTGAGATTTTTTTTAGTTGATGAAACATATAATCTTTTTGGAAATTAATTTTGAAAAATACCCTATGTGTTTCCCAGTTTTACGATCTTGAAGAAATTGTTTCACCTTAGGATTTGAGGGAAGCTTACTTTCTCATCCACTAAATGAGGAGATTGGACAGATGATTTCTAAGTCTTTCCAAATATTACATAAGCTTGGATTTGCAAAGTGCATATAACATTTAATTTAAAAAGGTAGTGTTTGCTAGGAAAACTACAAACTGAATGATGATTAAGTTTCAGTTTAACAAGGACTATTCAAGGAGGCAGAAACATTGAGAAGAGTGGAATGGAGGAGATGCTGATTAAAAAATAAAGACATCACCTCATCACTTTTTCAAAACTGAAACCCTTCACCACCAAAAATATCATGAAGACTGAAATTGAAAATCTAAACATAAACTGAAACAATAGCATAGCAACAGAAGATAATATGCTTTCTATTTCAGAAAAAAATGATTATTTAAAGAAAAATCAATATACTCTCTAGAATAGATGTATACATAATTTATCATTCTAAATACAATGGATTATAGTCTCTAGAGTGTTTATAAATACAGCTATCACTCATTATAAATAAACATAAACTGCAGAAAATTGAAACTTAAAAAACTAAAAAAAGAACTAATGTGTTTTAAATCATGTGAAATCATGAAATTAAGAACTTTTAAAGAGGTAGTACATTATATGCTAGAGCATAGTACTCCTTAGTGAAATAGTCAAATATTCTAAGCCCAGTGCGTAACAGGGTAGTATCTGTAATAGATGATTGAGAGAGAGAGACACTTCTTAAGATCAAGGAGTAGCCAGTGAAAGATGGCATGACTGTGATCCCAGGGATGGGAAAAGAGACATTTGAAATGCCAGTGTTAGAAAAGATGGTACACGTTTTAAGAAATGCTTTTAAGTGTGGCAATTTTAGCAAAGAAAACAATTGAGTTATTGTAGGAGCTACACATAGTAGAATGAGAATTATTATTTTATCATAAAATATTTAATTTTTTTCATTATAGTTTTCAAATAGGCTTTAAGAAAATTATTTTTTCCTGTTTGGGTAGTTAGCCTTCTCCACAAAAATAATTATAGCTTTAACAAGTTCGTTGGACTAAACACACAAAAACACTTTAAAATCTGCACAAAAATAGTCTAAGTCAAATTTCTCTTAGAAATAAATTGGTTGTTTCCATGTGGAGAATTCCAGAGAGTGTGCAGCATATGGTGAACAGATTCCATAATTTTGACTGGAAGACCTTCAGTGCAATACATATTAAAGATTATAGAATTGTAATATGTACAATTTCATCAGAGTCCTTAATTTAGGTTGATTCTCACCCTCTATATCTCTCTCTCCTCCTACTGATCACCCAACCAGTGGTGGATATTAGGAGGCCATGACAAGTGACATAATTTATAAACAGGCACAAGTATTTTAGTGTGACCTGACTAAAGCCATTTGCTGATAAACTACTTGGTATTGGGAAAAAGTGACTTGTGAATTACTGTTCAGGGGAAGACTCTGTTCACATACATTTAACATAGTCCACTACTATGTTAGCTTTTGCATTATTGTCTCCAAAATATGACAAAAGCATTTAGAGGAGCCCCCATCTTCAACCAATTTTCAGTGTAGCCTCCATTTTCCAAGCTTACATTGACATTACCTATTAAAATAACTTCAAGCACACATATATCTTAAAAAGCCATTTTCCCTGAGGCTGTACTATGATGATCAACAGAAATTGCTTTGCCAGGAAAGACAATTTTATCAGTGTATTTTGAGTCATTCTGCCTAACGTGAAAATTACATTGAGCAAAAAATCCACTAAAATTGTGTATTTTACATTGTTATGACAAGAACTTAAAATATTTCACCTAAAATCTTAGTGAAGTGCTTCAAAACAAATGTCATTAGATAGTTTTCTCACTTTTGGTTTTAAATAGACAGATGATTTTCTATGTAATGTTTTAATATTTAAGCTATGATGTTTACATAGATCACTAGTAAAATACCCATCAAGTACTTACTGGTTCTTTGAAGAGAAAAAAAAAAAGGGAGGACTTAGTGTTCTTTCTTTTAAGTAGTAAAGTTAAATATAGCCCCAACAGAAAGTCTGGTAACACCTAACATAAGCTAAGCTAAGGTTTTTATTTACACCCCTTTCCAAAGAACAGCAATACATCAGTCTTTTACAAGTAATCTATTTATTCATTTAAAAATGTATTCTGACTACCCTCTATGTGCCTGGGATTTTTTTTCTTATTTCAATTTCAAGCTTCTCATAAACTGTTTTAATATTCGTGCCTGTTTTACCAGGATTTAAAATTTTACTATCTTAAATATTTTCGTTATTACACTGTTTATAACAAATATACTTTTATAATCTAAATGTGTAATCAAAAGAATCAGAAGACTCTGCTGCTAAAATTCAATCATTTTTCTTGTTAATCTCCTGTAATATCTCTCATAGAAGATTCTTCCTCCGTTCTGAAATCCTCACTACATACAATTCTTATTTTCATTGTAAGAAAAAATTTGCTCAGCTTTTACCTGCAATTAACTGTTCAACTTACTGCAATCTGACTTCCCCACTTTTCCACTGAAATTCCTCTTAAGGTCATCAACGGCTACCATTTTGCCAAATGCTAAGGACTTTACTCTGTCTTTATCTTCAAAGTTTCAGCAGCCTTTAACAAAGGACATCCCGTGTCTTTTCTGAAATACTTCTCTCTGTTGGCTTTCACGATGCCAGTATCTTCTATTTCTTTCTTCCTTCACTAGCTACTCCTGCTCCTCACTTTTGCCTCTCCTCTTCTGCCCACAATCTACATGTTACAGTAGCTTAGAGTCAAGCACCAGGTCCTCTTCTCCTTTCTGGCTATGCCATTTCCTGGATGATCTCATCTAGTAGGCTGGCTAAAGCAACACTTACATCAGTAGATCTCATTCCTATTGGATCTAAGGCCTTCTGTTATATAAAATATTTTATTGCACTGCCATCTTTACTATCCCCAAATAAAATTTATAAATACTGTAAATTATTTGGAGACATGATTAGAAAGAAAGTCAATACAGCAGCCTAACTCAAAGAAAAAGAAAAAAATAAAAGGAAATTAATTTATAATAAAATAATATGATTTAACATGTAAATTTTTAGAAATGTCTTTATTAGCAGACATACCCATAGATAATGTTTGTACCTATTTATAATGAATTTATCAGTGAGACAATCAAAGGCCATTATATACAAAAAGCAAACAAATATATAAGTGCAGAGAGGTAGAAATGGGCGTGAGAATAAAATCTAGTTTAGAATGTTATAGTAAATACAATTCATTTGTTTATAGTAAGAAAATAACTACCACAGGAATAAGAAAAGTAGCCAAGATAAATTTCAGACTGTTGAAGTGGAACCAATAAGAAAGTCTGATACTCTATGAAGGAACTTTTTTCTTAGTACCAAAATAATTCCTGTGTTATTGCATGGTATGAAGTAGTGATGAAGTATCTCAAAATTTCAAACATATTTTCTCTCTTAAAATTCTACCACAAATGGAAGCCTACATTTAGTTTCTAGTACTTGAGACAGAGGACTCTACTTCAATGGGCAACTGGGAGTAGAGTATAGCTAGCAAGAGAAGCAGAAATATAAGAGGATGCAGAGAAGTTGTGTTACACCTCTGGGGACAGAACGAGACCAAAGCTGAGAAACAACAGGCAGCCCCAAAACAAATGTAACATTTCCATGTTATTTTCACTATAGTCATTTCTTACCTTAGCAGTGATATATCTTTTTTTAAGTCTTATTAATGACATTCCTTAATACATATGCGCTATTTTAATTAACATTTGGTTCTGAGTCTGTTGCAAGCGATTTCATCTGTTACATCGGGGCTCCATTACAGCACTAAAACTACTGATTTTTAATAGCTGCATTACAGCACTGAAATGCTTTACCGCTAAATATATGGTTGGAAATACAATAATACATCAAGTACGAGACAGATAAACAGAGTACACAAATTTATTTCATGATTTTAAGACAATATATTTGTTTTCCTTCTCCTTCACTATCTTTTTATAAGTTATTGGGCTTCTTATGTAACTGCTTGTTGAATAAAAAAAGAATTATCATGCAATTAACTACTACCAATTTATCTTTACAAGGCATTCAGTTGGAGAGAACATTGAAAAGTTGTGTAGGACATGGGCCAATAATTTGTTTTTCCAAATTGTCGTACACACGACTGGTCGTCTAGCATTCCCAGCCACTGACAGCCAAATGTCAACAGAAGCCCCCGAATCATTGTGACATCTAAGTAATGCCCACATAAAATTTCCAAACATTCCATGATAGCAATACAGTGTTCACTATGAACCATAGATCTCTATGGGAATAACCTTGTGCCCAAACCAGACTCATATCCGACTGCCTACTTGACAAATACCTAGTTGTTTTCCGTGATAATTTCCTTTCCATACCCCCAACATCTAATCTGCAACACTTCCTATTCACTTTATTTCCAACAGATATTTTAAATACATTCAATTCTGTCTATTTCCACCATCCCTTCTCTAGTCCAAGTCTTGCTTAGTTCTCCCTTGGAGCGATGTGTTAATCTACTAATTGTTTTTTAGTTCCATCATTATCCTTATTTCAAATACAACTGCCAGTATAAACATTTTAAGACATGCATCAGATCATCCTACCCCTTCATGTAAAATCCTTCAATGAATTCCTAATGTGCTAGATTAAATCTCAAGTTTTCCTATGGTTTGTAAGACTTTTGATGACTCCATTCTATTTCCTCAACTTTGCTACATAAATTCTTCCTTTGCTCATTCTGTTTCAGGTACACTGGCCTACTTTCTGTTTTTTCATGCAAACTGTTTTTGCACCAGGGTATCATTTTCTTTTCCAAGAATACCTGTTACCACAGTTTCTATTTGGTGTGTTCATTTTAATTCTACTGGTCTCAGTCCAAATGTTGCCTTCTCTGACAGGTTTTCCCTAATCATACCATCGAATTGGATTCTCTTGATTATCTGTAATCTTTCTTTCCAAGTGTTCATTATATTGTCATTATTTCTGTACTCTTGTGTTTCCATGCTTTTTATTTTTCTTTCATTCCAGAAAACATGTTCTACAAAAGCAGGAAACTTATCTCTCTTGCGCTTCACCATATCCCCAGTTTTTAGCAAATGGCAGAGAATCAATAAAAATGTGTTAAATTCATAAAACACTTAAAAACTTCATCTATAAATCATATAGCAAAAAGTATTCTAGATTCTCCAAAATATGGTGTCTTTTTAATTTGTTTGATTAAAGCTTTAAAAGATAAAACAATTTCTTTCTTCTAATGCTGATATTAAGAAGAAAACTAAAGTTGGCAAATACTTTTTGGGTTGACATTATGATCTTTTAGTGATGTATAAATCAGGCAGTAAGTTGGCTCAGAGATAACTCAAGGGTCCTACGTGTACATTGTCTCCTATTAATATAACTTTAATTTTGCCTAGCAGGAATTATAATTCTATAAAAGACTGATTGATAATTTATCAAACAAGGCTTTGAAATGGAAAAGAAGAATGGAAGTAAGTACTTTCCAATGAAATCTAGTACCTTCCCTAACTTGAACCACAGTCTACAACTCTAAGTATGCCTCAGGCATCAGGAAGTAAATGAGAGAAGAAGAGTGTAAGAAATGTATAGGGGGAGTGTGGCAAATCAGAAAGGAAAGGCAATGATATACTTATGTGAATTTATACATTGAGCAGACATGGGGAAAAGATTTAATATCAACCAACAGATTTAAAACACTTAAAATGACTTCAATCACTTTGTCAGCATTTTTTAAAATTTTTATTTTATTTTAACTTTTTAGTGGATTTTATTTTTTCAAAACAGTTTTAGAATTACAGCAAACTTTTGCAGAAAATGCAGAGTTCCTGTATACCCTCGGCACATATGCACGGTCTCTCCCACTATTAACATCTTGCACCAGAGCGGTACATTTGTTACCATCAATGAGTCTACATTCACACATCATTATCCAGTGTCCAGAGTTTATGTTAGGGTTCACTGTTGGTATTGTACGTTCTATTGGTTTTAACATATATATAACGGTATGTATGCATCCATTATTATAGTATTATACGGAATAGTTTCACTGACCTAAAAATCCTTTGTACTCCACCTATTCATCCTTCCCTCTACCCTAATTTCTGACTACTGCTGATCCTTTCACTGTTTACATAACTTTGCCTTTTTCTGAATGTCATATAGCTGGAATTATATAGTACACAGCCTTTTCAGATTAGCTTCTTTATCTTGGTAATATGCATTTAATGTTCCTCTGTGTCTTTTTAAATGGCTTCATATGTCATTTCTTTTTAGCACTGAATGATATTCCACTGTCTTAATCATAGGATGTTTATCCATTGACCTCCTGAAGAACATCTTACTTCCCTCCAACTTTTGGCAATTGTGAATAAAGCTGCTGTAAGCATCCATATGCAGATTTTTATGTGGACATACATTTTCAGTTCATTTGGGTAAATACCGAGGAGCATGATTCCTGGGTCATATGGTAAGAGTGTGTTGAGTTTTGTAAGAAACTCCCAAACTGTCTTCTAAAGTGACTGTACCGTTTTGCACTCTCACCAGCAATCAGTGATAGTTCCTGTTGTTTCAGGTCCTCACCAATATTTGGTGTTATCAGTGTTTAGGATTTTTGCCATTCCAATTCTATTAGATGTGTATAATATCTTATTGTTTTAATTTGAAAATTACTGATGATATATGATGTTGAGCATCTTTTCATATGCTTATTTTCCATGTGCATATTTACTTCGGTGAGGTGTCTGTTCAGGTTTTTTTGCCCATTTTTTAATCTTGTTCATTTTTGATTGTTGCATTTTGAGATTTATTTGTATATTTTAGATAACCATCTTTTATTAGGAAAAAAATTCAGTATTTCTTTTAGATATGTCTTTTGCAAATATTTTCTCCCAAACTGTAACAAATCTTCTCATTCTTTTGACAGTGTCTTCTGCAGAACAGAAAATTTTAATTTCAGCGAAGTCCAACTTATCAATTATTTCCTTCATGGATTCTGCTTTTGATATTGTATCTGTAAAGTCATTACTATACCCAATGTCATGTAGATTTTCACCTGTTACATTCTAAAAGTTTCATTGTTTTGAATTTTACATTTAGGTGTAGATCCACTTTTAGTTATTTTTAATGAAGGGTGTAAGGTCTGTGTCTAGATTTAATTTATTTCTATGTAGATGTCCAATTGTTGGACACCATTTGTTGAAAAGATTATTTTTTCTCTATTATGTTGCTTTTGCTCCTTTGTTGAAGGTCAGTTGACTATATAAATATGAGTCTGTTTGTGGCATTGTATTCTGTCCCATTGATCTATTTGTCTATTTTTCCATCAATATCACACTGCTTTGATTATAATGGCTTTATAGTAAATCTTAGAGTTCAGTAGTGTCATTCCTCCAACTTCGTCCTTCTCCTTCAATATTGTGTTGGCTGTTCTGGGTCTTTTCCCTCTCCATATCAACTTTAGTAACCCATGATCTTTTTTAAACTACACCTTCAGATCTAGTGACACTAGATGTATGTATGTCAACATACATTACATACGTATATGATAGATATACTCTCAAAATTACTGTGAAATAGGTTTTAATCAATGGTATCTATTTTAAACATCAAGACAAATGACTTCTGAGTGGAAGTGCTCAATAAATACAAAACTATCATAATCATCGCCATCATCACCATTATTAAAAGCAACAATCTTTTCCACAGTGGTTGGAAACTCTGGTTAAGTGACTTGCCAATATCAGAGCTGGTAAGTGTAAGAGGATTCAAATCCAAGTCGATTAATTTCAAGTTTAGTGTTCTACTCCTGCATGCTATGAATGTTGAGGCAGTAAATACACTCTGAAATCATTTTTCCCATTTTTTTAACCAGGTGAAACTTCTATGACACCAAGTAGAATGCAGTAGAAAACAGACTTTGCAATTAACTGAAACTCAGCTCCTAAGGGTGACATTATTTAACCTTATCCTTTCCCAAGTGTATAGAACATTTTATCCTGCAGAAAAGTTAAAGAAAGTATGGCCTAAGTAATATTATCATCTAGTTGGGATATTATTTCCATGGGATTTTCTCAACATTTGGGGGTTTTCAATAGAGATTAAGCCTGACTTACTAGAGGAAAGAATCATAGATTTTGGTCTCAGATTTTTTTTTTTTTTTTTTTTTTGAAATTCACTTGGTTGTTTCGAGACTCCGATAAAATACTGGAGGTGAAAATTTTCTCAACACTATAAAGTACAAGTATAAAAGTATACTACACTATAATTATCAACATGTCATTTTCTAAATTATAACTGTATAATATTTGAAACCTAATGGCCTATCAATAGTTGATTAATGAATGAATGTGATACATTCTTAATAATTCATAACTCTTAATAATTATTATTTTTAATGTTATGTAAATAGATGAGCCATTTAAACCATTAAAAATACAAAGTGATAAAATGGTTCCTCTGTAGGGAAATTAATAACTAATTTATAATTGTTTTATATTAAGTAAACTATAAATTTATTTTATATTGGATTATGTAATAGAAGCTATGTTCATTTCATTGATTATATTTTTAAAATGTTACTAGTTTAAGTATTTATAATATGCTTAATGTGTATATATAATGCATTAATTTTTATAGTAAGATAATTTCAGAGTAACAATACAAGAAAACAATGCAATAGAATTTATCTAAGAGAGATGTTTAAGTTTTTACTGGAGTATCAAGTGTTAATAGTCTTTCTTAACTTCAACTGTAGGAAAACATACAGTCCTTTTCTTCTATATTGAATTATGTTTCAGTTAAAACTTAAAAGTTGGTATAACTGAAAGAAGAAAAAAATACATTTCAAACTAATTTAAAAATTATTTGAATCATTTTTGATATTAAAATATCTTATTATTTTTACAGACCAAATTATAATAAGTGGGAGATCTAGAAATCTATTGGGAAAATAATACATGCTAAAATAAAGCATAAGGTAAAATTCCTGCACATGAATCATACCATTTTAGAATAAAGCTATACAATTTACAAGGTCACCTTTATAAAGGCAGATGTATATTAAGCAAATGTTGAGTTGATTTATTTGCAGATGACATTCTACCTAATTGTCTTTTAGCTGTCCAGATACCTAGACAACTTTCAATACAACCTGTACTTTTTTTCCCATAGGTTATTGGAGTACAGGTGTGTCTGGTTACATGAGTAAGTTCTTTAGTGGTGATTTGTGAGATTTTGGTGCACCCGTCACCCAAGCAGTACACCAGTACACACTGCACCCTATTTGTAGTCTTCTATCCCTCGCCCCCCTCCCACCATTCACCCCAAGTCCCCAGCATCCATTGTGTTATTCTTAGGCCCTTGCATCCTCATAGCTTAGCACTTCTTAAAGTCCCACTATCACTATGTCACCATGTCACCATGTCTTGATCAAAGAAAGGATGAGTTCACTGAGCCATAAGCAAAAACAAAAAACAAACAAACAAAAAAAACCCTCACTGTTGACTTTGCTTGTCTTGTAGATTTCAAGGGCCTACTGAAGGCAGTGGTGAGAAATTCTGGCTGTTACTCTAACCCTTGAGAATGCCTCCAGAAGACACAGTTTTCCTTCCATAGGAAAAAAAGAATTCAAAGAGAAATGTTAGAAGCTGGGGGAGGGTATGCACTAGAGTGGAAGGGAATAAAGAACTGTTTTGAGTGGGAGTTGATGCTCCCACTCCAGCTGCTGGTTTCTAATCTGGAAAATACCCAGTATGCTTTTATTCCTTAAGTAACCCAACAAGTATGCAGCTCTTGGGAGGAAACACATGTATTCATATGTAGATACTCATATTTATGATTAATTATACTGACATTTATAATTAAATATAAATACTTACATTACTTTAAGTGATTTTTCCCTCACTACTAACCTTTGGAGAACTTCCTTCCAATAATTTCTATAACTCTAATTTACATCTCCTTCCTAAAGACTTAGGACCAATGGTTGCTGGGAAAGAGAAAAATCAGTTATTGTTTGACAATAGACAGTTTGTAGATATTTTTCTAGTTACTCTTTCCTCTCTTTTTTCTATGTTTGGTAGTGACAAATAAATATTAACAAAATTAACTCCTTAACAGCATGAAGATTTAGTAGTTATTATAAAAGCAGAGTTCTACCTGGGAGTGTTGCCAATTGCAGTGGAGAATGTTTGTGCTCACCAGTGTCTCTCTTCTTCCTGGGCACACTGCAGGACTCATTTCTCAGAGTCTTTGCAGGTAAGTGAGCCAATGGAGTATGAGTAGAAATGATGTTCCCCATTTCCAGACCTGACCTTTAGACCCACTCATGCTGTGTTTCATACTCTCTTTCTTTGATCATTTACTCAGCCAGGTGCAGAGGATTCCACTGAGAACTTTGAGGCTTTAGGAGAGAGACATATGAAAGAAGCCTGGGCCCCTGAATAGCAGTGCACAGAGAGCCTTTTACCCCAGTTACCTTCATGGGACTCTGAGAGGAGCAAGAAATAGATCTTTATTGTGTTAAATCAAGATGCTTAACTAGTACAGAAATTCAGAAAGAACTAATGTTTGTCATGATCCTGGTAGTTTGGGTTTCTGCCCTGCCTTAGCAAAAGAACATTCTGATATATAAGAAATTGAGACTTCCACATAAAGCACAGACTTTCTCTCTATGACACGCAGACACGGACTGCAAAAGATGTATGCAGCTCTCTTCAGGCTCTCTTGAAGTCCAAGTCATTTATTACCATCAGTTCTGGAACAATAATTTTCCAAATCTAGAAATCAGGACACATAATTAGATAACTCACAATTCAGATAATGTGTCCATTCCTTCGGTCTAACTTCTTGTTTTATCACTTACTCATTTATACTTTTTAAATACCTTTTGAGTCATGTTATGTGCTAGACACTGTACTAAGTGGTAGAGGATACAATGAAGCACAGGCTCTGGCACCCAGCATAGTATTCTACAGACTGTAGGCACTCAACAAATAATTTAGTGGTGTGAAACAGAAAACTAACAGGAAGTTAATTCAGTAAGACATGAGAAACACAGGGGGGTGCTCCCCATCCTCCTTGACGTAGAAAGGACACCTTGACACAAGAAATGCAGAAAAAACTTCCTATAGTTAGTTCTCTCTACGTAAATGCTTTCTTATGATGTGAGACACTTCCTGGGATTGAGTGACACCAGAGATATGCAACCAGCCAACGTGTAGCTAACCTGATCTTGCCATCTCTGATTAACCACTGGATACACACATGCGCACACACATGCACACACACAGGCACACACACTCCTATATGATTAATTGCAAATTGGTTAATTGAAGCTCTCTGTGGTGTTTTCCTTCCTGATAGTAATAACATAGTCACCTTGTCTATCCTACTCATTTTGTCTTTGAAAGAAAAATTGATTTTTAAAGCTCTAAAAGTTACAAAATTATTACATTATAAACTTTAATTTTATTATTACAAAGTATTTTTATTATAAATCATACAAGACTAAAATTCCTTGATAATGTTTCTAATATTAGATGATGAGATGTCTAAACCATATTTCATTGCATTTAAATATATAGGAGGCAACAATTACCAAGCTTGTGACAAGGATAGAGAATGCATTCTAAGCAAAGCTCAAAAATAAGAAGGTGGATTTAAATTCCTAATTTTCTCCTTTAAAAAAAGAGTTAATTCTTTGTGTAAGCGTTTTGCACAATACAACTACACAATATTTATAAAG
>NW_012102337.1:0-2619 GCF_000951045.1 Mandrillus leucophaeus
ATGTCATGATGTGGCGAACTATACATGATATATGACCCGCGGGGAAAGAAACGGATACCAAATACTATGCCATTTGGGGGGAAGGGCTCTTTAAGATTGGACACACACTCACATAAATCAGGGATCAAGTGTGAGTTTCACTTTTTCTGATGTGTCTTTTTATATATGGAATATGCACCACTATTGAAATAAACATGTGAAGGCCATTTATAATGAAACACCAGTAATGCTCTATATCCCTGGTGAGGTGATGATAGACTTGTTTATTTGAGAATATGGGCAGGTTACCTACAGTGCGAATATAAACGAAGTGCAGAATAGACATTCGATGTGGTACCACTTGAGAGAAAACACACACACAAACCCCCAAAGTCTATTTCTAACCATACACACATATGTTGAACTTCATCCTCTCTCCCATCCCCGGAAACTGGGTATGGGGCTGAAAATTCCACCCCTCAAGTGTTGGCTTGGTCTTTCCGGTGAGGGGCCCCAGACCCCTCGTGAAGCCACCACGTGGCAGCCAGAGGACACGGGAAGCTCAGCCCTTTTCACTCTCAGGCCCTGTCCGAGGCGACTTAAACCCACCCTATCCGGCCTGTGCTCAGATCCTTACAGAGGACAGCAGCGGTAGGAGAGTTTCGCTGGTTCTGCCAGCACCTGAAGCTTACAGCATCTTGTGATCTAGAAGCAGATTCAGAGGACAGAAGAACAGAACCCTTGGCTAAATGAATCTGTGTCTGTCTGTCTGATTTGTGTGTTTATTCCCATTTTCTTAAGGAAGACACAAATCAAGTTACGCCACACACACACACACACACACACACACACACACACACACACACACAGAGTGCCCTTCATATACTGGGGATCAGGAAAGGGGTAGGTGACACTGGGAACTGCGGGTTTTCTAATCATGTCTGCCTCTAATGGCTCCTCCTATGAGCGGTCTCCAAGCCTGGCCTCCTCAAGATCCATGCCAGCCCCACCCAGCTTATCACTCTCCCCTCTCAGAAATGTAGGTGCAAGAGCAGCCTCCTCACCAAAGACCCGGGGCCACTTTTCATCATCCCGCGGGGCTTCACCAAGTTCACCTCCATCATCACCAGAATGCCACACTTTCCCATTGCCCTTTCCTAACCGTGATGCACAGTCACTGAAGCCATTGTTCTCTCCCATGTCCTCCCCTGGGGATTCTTCAGGGTCACCACGTTCATCAATAATATACCATATGTTCTTACTGCCATCGCCCAGCAGCTCACCCCCAGTTCATGGGGAGTCTCCTGTGCCTCCCAGGTGCTCCCCAGACAACCCCAGATTTCTGACCCAGTCAGCCTGCCACACCCAGGAAGTACAGAAACACTCACAGACCTCACTGGGATCCTGCCCTACGTCTCCCACCTCATCACCCCCAGCCCCCAGGGACTCTCCCATGTCTCCCAGTTACTCTCCAACCATCCCTAGATTCCTGCAACAGTCACGCGCCGACCAGACTGTAACAACCAGAAACTCAGGGGCCTCACAGGGCTCTGGCCCCATGTGTCCTAACTCTTTACTCCCGGCCCTCGGGTATGCTCCTGTGTCTCCCAGCTACTCTCCTATCATCCCAAGCTTACTGCAACCCTCAACTCCCCAAATCTAGGAATCACCTACAGACTCACACATCTCAGGGCCCTCTTCCATCATGTCTCCCATCTCTTCACCTGCAACCCTCAGGGACTCTCCTGTGTCTCTCAGCTCCTCTCCCACCGTCGCCACATTTCTATCGGGGTCAGCCCCTCAGGTCAGAGACCTCCCTGTGCTCCTCCCACGTGTCTCCCATCTCTTCATCCCCATTCCCCAGAGATTCTCTGGTTTCTCCCAGCTCCACTGCAACCAGCCCCAGGTTTCTACAACAGTCAAACTCCCACACCCAGGCAACACCCAGAAATTCAGAGTCCTCACTGCACTCCTCCCCTGTGTGTCCCATCTCTTCACCCCCTGCCCACGGGGACACTCCCACATCTCCCAGTTACTCTCCAGAACTCCCCACGTTTCTCCACCAGTCAGTCTCCCACACCCAGGAAACACCTGGAAACTCAGGGTCTTCACACGGCTCCATCCCCATGTCCTCCAAGTCTTTAGTTTAGTAGGCCCTCAGCTACTCTTGTGTGTGTCCCAGCTACTTGGGATGCAGAAATCATCCCAAGATTTCTGCAACACTCAGCCCCCCACACCCGGGGGTCACTGACAAACTCAGAAATCTCGGTGCCCTCCTCCATCATGTCTCCCATTGCCTCACCTGCAGCCTTCAGGGACTCTCCTGTGTCTCCCAGCTCCCCTCCAGCCATCCGCAAATTTCTCTTGGAGTCAGCCTCTCATGCCCAGGAATCACCTAGAAACCCCCAGGCCTCCCTGTGCTCCTCACCCATGTCTCCCATCTCTGTAACCCCATCCCTCAGAGACTCTCCAGTGTCCCCCCGCTCCTCTCCAGCCATCCCCAGATTTCTCCCCAGGCCAACCCCTAACACACAGGAGTCACCTGGAAACTCACAGACCTCCCTCGGCTCCTCCCCCAACTCTCTGACCTTTGTATCACCATTCCTTAGTGTCTCCTCCATGTCTCCCAGCTACTCTCCA
>NW_012102337.1:2669-4183 GCF_000951045.1 Mandrillus leucophaeus
CAGGCTGGTCTAAATCTGCTGGGTTCAAGTGATCTTCCTGCCTCAACCTCCCAGGGTGCTGAGATTACTGGCATAAGTCACCATATTCAGCCTATTATTGTTTTTGATGCCATTATTAATAGACTTATTTGCTATATTTCATTTTCAAATTGTTCATTGTGATTTTATGGAAATTTAATGGATTTTTGAATATTAAGTTTGTATCTTGAAACCTTGCTGGATTCATGTATTAGTCCTAATAGATCATTTAATGCATTCCTTAAGATTTTCTATATTCAGGAAAATATCTCTGAGAAACAATCTTTTTTTTACTTAGTCCTCTGTTTTCTGGATGCTTTTTATTGCCTAATTTTCCTGATTAGAAATTCTGGCAAAATCTTGAATAAATATGGCAAGAGTTGAGGTCTTTGTTTTTTTTTAAACTAATTGTTCATAATTGTCATTTATTATAGAGATTGGCTCTCCCTGTGTTGCCTGGGCTGGTCTCAGCTTCCTCGGCTCAAGTGATCCTCCCAGTAGTGGGATTATGGGCATGAGCAGTGCCCCGGGCCTTTTGTCTTGTTTGTGATGTCAGGTGGAAAGTGTTTAATATTTTGCCAGTAAACATGATGTTTGCTGTGGGGTTTTGGTGGATGTTCTTTACCAGGTTAAAGACGTTTTTTAGTTTCTAGAGTCTTTTTATCATGAATGATGTTGCATTTTGTCAAATGCTCTTTTGTGTCTATTGAAATCATCATGTGGTTTTTGTGTTTTAATAATCTAGTGTATGTATTTTACATTGAGGTCTCCAAAAACTGTCTTTCGGGATTCATATTTTTAGTCATGATGGAAATGTTTGTGTTTTTACTGTTTACAGATATTCTTTTTATCTGACCTCGCAGTCCACACATATTTGAAACATGCAAAAATGTAGTTTTCCCCTTGTATTTCAAATATTTAAATGTGAGAAACCATTTTTTTGTTTCAGTAACACCAGGAGTTTTCCTCTTCCCTCCCTCCCTCCCTCTCTTGCTTCCTTCCTTCCTTCCCTCTCTTGCTGCTTCTGCCCTCTCTCTTTTATATTCATTGTGTGCATCCTATTGCTTGTGTTTTGTTCGGAAATCCTCGACAGTTGCAGGAAATTGTGTTATTGTTTTTATTTAGTGGTATCTCTCTTTCATGTTTCTCCATCAATTGTAAACATCTGTTGGTTTCCCCCAAGTCAATAAGTATTTTTCCCTTCAGTACACCTGTTTTTCTTTATACAGCTATTTCTGGAGTATAGGGTTACATACTGATAAACCCAGTGCACTCAAAAATATATTTAATATCCCAATAAACCCATCATAAAGTTAAAAAATCATAAACCAAACCATCATAAGTCACGGTTTGTCCGTGGATATGGGTTTCATCAATTCCATTGTATTCCATAATGCTGTACACCTTTAACAATGGCAAACTGATAGGGAGTGGATATTTATAGCATTTTAAAAATCAGTTATTAGAGGCATCCCACATAATATTTTGTCATTTAT
>NW_012102337.1:8923-10220 GCF_000951045.1 Mandrillus leucophaeus
AGGGAATGCCAAAGATTGCTGGAAACCGAGGGTAGGAAGAGGAAAGGAAGAATTCTTCTCTAGAGCTTTTGAGAGAGCACGGCCCTGCTGACAGCTTGATTTCAGATTTCTATTCTCCAGAACTGTGAGATAATTAATCTCTGTTGTTTGAGGCCACTCAGTTTCTGGTACATTGTTACAGCAGCATGAGGAAACTAATACAGTTTTCAATCACACATTAAAAAGCACTGAGAAAGTAAAATGAAGAAGAAAATATAGACTACATAGGACAGCTCAAGAATTACTTTCTGTGGGAGATGGCAGAAGTGACCAAATCCTTCACTCTTGACAGTGTGATGTTGTAGCGCCTTATTTCTTCAAGAACTGAGGCCTATTTCCCCATTTCTTGAATCTGTGCTGGTATTGTGACTTGTTTTAGCTGACAGAATGCACACCTCTGTTCAGTTTCTCAGACCATTGTGACTGCTATGATCTTGTGAGCCTGTGACCTGCTGGAGTATAAAAGCAAGTGGAGGCCGGGTGTGGTGGCTCACGCCTATAATCCCAGCACTTTGGGAGGCCGAGGCAGGTGGATCACCTGATATCAGGAGTTCGAGGCCAGCCAGGCCAACATAGACGAACCCTGTCTCTATTAAAAATAGAAAATTAGCTGGGCGTGCTGGCGCATGCCTGTAATCCCAACCACTCAGGAGGCTGAGACTGGAGAATCACTCGAACCCAGGAGGCACAGGTTGCAGTGAGTGGAGATCGTGCGGCTGCATTGCAGCCTAACAGAGCATCATGACTCTGTCTCAAAAAAAAAAAAAAAAAAGACCAAGTGGAGCAGAGATCCCAGCAAACCAGCATGGCACACGTTCACCTGTGTAACAAATCTGCACATCCTGCACATATACCCCAGAACTTCAAAACAAACGAAGCAAAAAACAAAAACAAAACACTAGAGGCAAAATAAAGTCTCAAACTGAAAAAGGGACAGACCAATTTTTGGTTCAAATAATGGTTCTCAACCCAGGTGCCATAAGGTAAAGACAAAGAATTTGATTCCATATTGCAATTAAGACATACAGCAAATGACTAGAAAAATTATTCTCAACACATGTGACGGTTAGTAGCCAATTTCCTTAAGAGGAAATGGTCACAAAACAATGAAGGGGGGAAAATGAACACTTGAAAAATGGGTGAACAGCTAGGCCTAGTGGTGTGTGCCTGTGGTCCCAGCTACTAAAGAGGCTGATGCAGGAGAATTGTTTGAGCCCAGGGATTGGAGGCTGCAGTGAGCTATGATTGGCCCACTACA
>NW_012102337.1:12427-15237 GCF_000951045.1 Mandrillus leucophaeus
GTGCCCTCCTCCATCATGTCTCCCATTGCCTCACCTGCAGCCTTCAGGGACTCTCCTGTGTCTCCCAGCTCCCCTCCAGCCATCCGCAAATTTCTCTTGGAGTCAGCCTCTCATGCCCAGGAATCACCTAGAAACCCCCAGGCCTCCCTGTGCTCCTCACCCATGTCTCCCATCTCTGTAACCCCATCCCTCAGAGACTCTCCAGTGTCCCCCCGCTCCTCTCCAGCCATCCCCAGATTTCTCCCCAGGCCAACCCCTAACACACAGGAGTCACCTGGAAACTCACAGACCTCCCTCGGCTCCTCCCCCAACTCTCTGACCTTTGTATCACCATTCCTTAGTGTCTCCTCCATGTCTCCCAGCTACTCTCCAGCCATCCCCAGTTTTCTGCAAGAGTCAGCCCCCAGCACTAAGAAATCCCTGTAAACATTAGTCATTCCTTATTCTATCTCTGGGCCCCAACCCCAACCTACAACCACAACCACAGCCCTAGGTCACAGCTCCATAGAGAGCTCTGCTCTGTCTCCACAGATTTGCCCAGTCTGGATCGTTTTTATATACAGAAAAATGCAACATGCGAGCTTGGGCAAATTTTGTTATTGTGGATTGCAAGCCACTCAGTTGCCTCGAGACTGAGGGCACGAGCTGTTCCAGTATAATAAAATATATAAAATAATAGTTATATTAGATATAGATCATAGATATGACTATATATGAATATCATTAATCATTAGTTTATGGCAATTACTCTTTATTCTAATATAATAATCCTCACTCTACAATCATAACCTAGGAAAACCCAGGCCATACAGAGACAGGAACTGAGGGGACATAGTGAGAAGTGACCAGAAGACAAGAGTGTGAGCCATCTGCTATGCCCAGACAGGGCCACCAGAGGGCTCCTTAGTCTAGCGGTAACGCCAGAGTCTGGGAAGACGCCCGTTGCCAAGCGGACCACGGTCTAGCCAGTCTCCCTTTCCCCGTGGGAGTTTAGAGAAGCCTCTACTCCTCCACCTCTTGTGGAAGAACTGACATCAGTCAGGCCCGTCCACAGTTATCCGGAGGCCTAACCATCTCCCTGTGATACTGCGCTTCAGTGGTCACACTCCTAGTCCGCCGTCATGTTCCATCCTGTACACCTGGCTCTGCCTTCTAGATAGCAGTAGCAAATTATTGAAAGTACTAAAAGTCTCTGATATGCAGAAATAATGGCATAAGCTGTCTCTCTCTTCTCTCTCTTTCTCTGCCTCGACTGCCAGGCAAGGAAGGGCCCCCTGTCCGGTGGACACGTGACTCATGTGACCTTACCTATCATTGGAGATGGCTCACAGTCCTTACCCTGCCCCTTTGTCTTGTATCCAATAAATATCAGCGCAGCCTGGCATTCGGGGCCACTACTGGTCTCTGAGTCTTGGTGGTAGTGGTCCCCTGGGCCCAACTGTCTTTTCTTTAATCTCTTTGTCTTGTGTCTTTATTTCTATACTCTCTCATCTCCGGATAGTTTTTATAAGCAGAATAATATAACATGCGAGCCTGGGCAAATTTAGTCTATGACACTTAGAAAAATGAAAGAATGTCAGCAGGTCTAAATTGGATACGCTGAAATGGAAAGCGTTAAGTTCACTGGGGGACAAGGTGGTAACGTCCCTAAAAATGGAAGGATCCCAGGCAGGCATTGCAAAGAATTTGGTTATCTAATGATGTGGAGAACTATCCCTGATAGATGAGCCGCGGGGAAAGAAACGGCTACCAAATAGTATGGCATTTAGGGGGATGGGATTTTTAAGAATGGACATGCACTCACGCAAATCAGAGACCAAGTGTGATGAAGAACATCATTTGCATTCCAAAAGTGACAGAGTCGGTGACATTAAATGAAAAGATACAAAGGTCATGAAACATAAAATGCTATAAATATACATATATACATAATTATTATATCACGAAGTCCAGAAAAAACTCATGGCTTTTGTTTTGGTTTGAATTTGTGCCCCCATCCCAAAAATATGTTCAAGTCCTCACCCCCAGTATCTATGAACATGACTTTATTGACCAACAGGATCTTTGCAGATATAATCAAGTTAAGATGAGACCACACTAGATTAGGGTGGGCCTTAATGCAATGATTCGTATCCTAAAAAGGAGGAGAAAATTTGGGCACAGACACACCCAGAAGGAAGACTGCCATGTGAAGATGGAGATGAAAACGGGAGTGATACAAGCCAGGGAATGCCAAAGATTGCTGGAAACCGAGGGTAGGAAGAGGAAAGGAAGAATTCTTCTCTAGAGCTTTTGAGAGAGCACGGCCCTGCTGACAGCTTGATTTCAGATTTCTATTCTCCAGAACTGTGAGATAATTAATCTCTGTTGTTTGAGGCCACTCAGTTTCTGGTACATTGTTACAGCAGCGTGAGGAAACTAATACAGTTTTCAATCACACATTAAAAAGCACTGAGAAAGTAAAATGAAGAAGAAAATATAGACTACATAGGACAGCTCAAGAATTACTTTCTGTGGGAGATGGCAGAAGTGACCAAATCCTTCACTCTTGACAGTGTGATGTTGTAGCGCCTTATTTCTTCAAGAACTGAGGCCTATTTCCCCATTTCTTGAATCTGTGCTGGTATTGTGACTTGTTTTAGCTGACAGAATGCACACCTCTGTTCAGTTTCTCAGACCATTGTGACTGCTATGATCTTGTGAGCCTGTGACCTGCTGGAGTATAAAAGCAAGTGGAGGCCGGGTGTGGTGGCTCACGCCTATAATCCCAGCACTTTGGGAGGCCGAGGCAGGTGGATCACCTGATATCA
>NW_012102337.1:16065-18324 GCF_000951045.1 Mandrillus leucophaeus
GCCTCCCGGGTTCAAGCGGTTCTTCCGCCTCAGCCTGCTAAGTAGCTGGGACTACAGGCGCCCGCCAACCACACAGCTAATTTTTGTGTTTTTAGAAGGGACGGGGTTCCAACATATCGGCCATGATGGTCTCCATCTCTAGACATCGTGATACCCCCACCTCGGCCTCCCAAAGTGTTGGGATTACAGGAGTGAGCCACTGCGCCCGGCCTAAAAGTTTTTTAAATTAAATATTAAATAATTAAAAAGTGGATGAAAGATATGACAAGGCAGTGAAAAGAAAAATGGCAAAAAGACATCAACTATGACCACCTTGATTGTTAACAATAAAATGAAAACCAACATTCTTTTTACGTATCAAGTTGACAAAGATTAAACATGTTTATTGTAAATCACGTGATCCTCCATAGTGTGAGAAAATAGACACTTTTACATTTTAGGCTGAGTGGAAAAAACAAAAACTGTTTTTTCTCCGCTCTCACATCACAACAATCAACACAGAAGATTTCTGTGACCACATGTCTGGGGATTTCTCTCCGTCAGTCAAGCACACAATCCATTCTGCTGTGGACACCAGCTGGGTGTCTTCTAATTCAATATGACACTGTCTACCTGGACATAGCATTAGATTCCACAGGGCTCAGTTGCGCAAGACCGGCCTCCCACTCTCATAACAACGGCAAGCCCTACGTTGTTTACCTGTGCTTCTGACCGACTGGCTACATATCAGGTTTCCACCACTCCCTGTTTTAGTTGCATTAATTTGCTAGAACAGCTCACGGTACACAGGGAAACAATTACATTTACCATTTTACTATAAAGGATATTGCGAAAAATTCAGAAAAACGATTCATGGGGCCCGGCAAGGGGGGAGGTGCACCCTACTTTCCAGGAAGTTTTATCCAGAAGCTCTCTAAACCCAGTCCTTTTGGGTTTTTATGGAGGCTTCATTACATAGGCATGATGGGTTAAACCATAGGCTATTGGTGATCAACTCAACCTCAGGCTCTCAACCCTCCCTGGAAATTGGGGTTGAGGCATTGCCATTCTCAGTCTGAGTAATAGGATTTACACAAACGGAATTTTAAAACAGATTAGCATAACTGAAAACTTAATTAGATGATTGAATTATCTGGAACCACACCTTGATATTCTTAACCCATTCACCATCATCCGATGAATGCTCCACCCAACTGTCCCCGAAGTCTCTAGATGGTTCCAGAGCAGAAGAATGTTTATACAACGCATACTCTACTTTTTCTTAAAAGTCTTTTCACTTAAACACGGGTAATTCTTAAACTGCCATGCTTCGTGGTCGGGGGAGGGCTTGTTACAACAGATCTGCGGGTCTCCGGGGTTTGAGGGTTGCAAGGATGCTGCTGGTCTCAAAACCACAATGTCAGAACCACAGCACTAGATGGTTTTCAGTGTTTAAGTGCATTTAATGCATACTATATTTGACCAATAAAACTTGTAAGTTCTTAGATTGTCCCAAATGCGTGACATAACATCAAAACAGGAGAGCAGTTTCCTACGAGGTGGAGCCTGGGAAAGTTGGAGGAGACTCCTGGAAAGGAGGAGTGAAGCTCCGCCCTTTCCGCTGACAGGCTGCGCCCGAGGCTACTTAAGCCCGCCCTGGCGGGCCTGTGCTCAGATCTTCGCAGAGGAGAGCAGCGTTTGGAGCGTTTTGCGGTCTCTGCGTGGACTTGGAGCTTACAGCGTTTTGCGACTTGGAAGCGGATTCAGACAACAGGACGGAACACTTGGGTACGTGAACCTCTGTCTGTCTGTCTCATTGGTTTGTTTATTTCCATTTTCTTAAGGAGCACATACCTCACACCACACACAGACACACACACACACACACACACACACACACTCACTCTCACTCCTTTATTCTGGGGGTCAGAAAATTGGTAGGGGGCCCTGGGAGCTGCGGGTTTCCTAATCATGTCTGCCTCTAAGAACAGTGGGGTCTTGTCTGGCTCTTCCTATGAGCGGTCCCCCAGCCGGGACTCCCCGAGAGTCACGCTAGCCTCGCCCGGCTTGTCCCTCTCCTCTCCCAGAAACTCAGACCTAGGAGAAAGCTCCTCACCAGGGATCTGGAGCTACCATTCACCATCCTCTAGGGCTTCACCCCACTCACCTCCGTCATCACCAGAAACCCACAAGCTCCCATTTCCCTTTCCTAACCGTGATGGGCAATCAGTGAAGCCACTGGACTCTCCCGTGTCTTCCTCTGGGGATTCTTTAGCTTCA
>NW_012102337.1:22789-23170 GCF_000951045.1 Mandrillus leucophaeus
GGAGAAACGGGGCTTCACCATGTTAGCCACACTGGTCTCAAACTCCTGACCTCAAGTGATCCGACCACCTTGGCCTCCCAAAGTTCTGGGATACAAGCGTGAGCCACTGCACACAGCCTATTTTCTGTTTTTCAATCCTTGCCATTCTAGTGAGTGTGAAGCGGCACCATTGTTTTGACTTCCATTTCTCTAATGACTGAGGATGTTGGGAGTCATTTCATGTGTCTCTTGCTTATTTGTTTATTTTCATTTAAGATATGTCTACTGAAATCCCTTGCCTATTTAAAATTTGGTTATTTTTTCTCAACAATAACAAAACTGTTAGGGAGTGGGAAATTACAGCAGTTTCAAATTCAGTTGACACACGGTTTCTACAATCTT
>NW_012102338.1:0-8325 GCF_000951045.1 Mandrillus leucophaeus
TGTAGTAATGTGAAGAGGGACTGGTGGTGGGTGGGGCCCTAGAACTCCCAAGATTATATATTCTCCGTCTTCTGCTACCAGTGTGGAGAGGCAAGGACCATCAGGTGGCAGCGGGGCTAGGCCTGTCTGAGCTTAGACTCTTCTTGGGCTGGTCTTGCTGCGGCTGCCATGGGGATGGGGTGAGATTCCTATGTCACTGGAGTTGTGAAGCTAGGAGGATTATGGCTGTCTCTGCTGAGTCATGAAGGTTGTCAGGGAAGTGGGGAAAAGCCAGCAGTTATAGGCCTCACCCAACTCCCAGGCAAACCAAAGAGCTGGTCTCACTCCCATTGTGCCACCCACAACAGCACGGAGTCTGTTTCCAGGTGGAGGGTGGGCTTGAAAATTCGTCGGAGGCTTTCTACCTCCCAGCTGGGAAAGAAAAGGGCTTTAGTTGTTCCTCCACCTGTGAAGTCTGCAAGCTGGATTCACACCCTCGGCTGAGTTCTAGCCAGGAGGCTTGTAGCCTGCTCAAATTGTTACAAAGTTCAGCTAGGGAAGTCCTTCTCCTCCTAGGGTTTTACCCCCTGCTCCTCTGGCCTCCCTCCTGGTGGATTCTTGTGGTGTCTGGCAGGAATGGGCTGCCTGGGGATTCAGCAAGCTCCCAGGGCCTTCCTGCTGCCTCCTCCACCCCTGTATTTTGCTCAGCTCGGCTCTCCATCTTGACTCAGCTCCAGGTAAAGTCCAGAATGTCTCCTGCAAACAGACTTTCAGCTTGTCCAGTGGGGGTGTGTGTTCCTGTTTGGGAAAGAAGGGTCTCCCTTTCCCACTTCCACAGTTGGGGCACTCACAGTATTTGGGGTGTCTTCTGGGTCCTGCAGGAGCAGTCCCCTTCCTTCAGAGGGCCTGTGGGTCCTCTCAGAATTGCTGGTTTGTTCTTGCCGTCAATCTGGAGTTAAAATTCACAATGCAAACCTCTGCATGCTGTTCTATCTGGAGCTGCAGTCTAGTCCTGCTTCCAGTCCGCCATGATCAGCAGAAGTCCCCCACTACAATAATTTAAAAAGAAGTATATTTGGTACACAAAGACAGAAGGTAAAATAGAACCATATGAAAATGCTCAATTAAAATCAGAGAAGGCTGTAACAGAGATAAGAAACCAAGAACAAATGCAACAAATGAAAAACAGTTACACACGTGGTAGATATTAATCTGTATTTTAATCACTTTAAATGTAAATAATCTGAACACATCAATTAAAAGCAAGACAATCTCATAATGGTGAAACAAGACCCAACATTTGTTGTCCTCAAAAAGGAAAACAAAGTAAAACTCTAAAGAATCAATTATGTTAAAAGAAAAAATATTGAGAAAGATGTGCCCTGCTAACTCTAATCAAAAGAAACCTAGGGTAGCTAAATTAATTTCAGACAAGACAGGCTTCAGAGCAAAGGATATTATCAGGGATGATAAAAGGTGAATTTGATAATAAAAGGGTCAATATACAAGAAAATTATATGTAAATTATTAAAAGTTATAATTATGTAAAATTATATACTTTATATATGCTATATATAATTAGATATATTTTTATATAATTATATACACAGCCCAGCTTACCTCAAATTTAGATTATATCAAATTTAGCTTACCATGCAAACATGTTATCTTAGGTCCAGAGTCTGACACAGGTCACCCAAGGATGAATTCAAGAGCTTAACAGGGCTGTGTTTCTTTCTAGCTCTAGGTGAGATAGTTTTTCACACATTTTTATATCCTAGAAACTTCCTGTATTTCATGGGTCATGTCTCTCTTTCTCCATCTTCAAAGCTAATAAAGGCAAGGAGAGTCCATCTCATATGTCATCACCCTGATCTCTCTCAATTTAAAAGAAAATCCTAAGCACCCCAACTGACTGAAGGGACCCTCTCTTGGCCAAAGGGACCCAAGGAAAACCTTAAAAACTAAATGTCCAGCCATGACTGGAGGAAGGTAGGACTTGTTTTGTTACACTCACTCCTTTTTGGAGTTTAAGCACAACTGACCAGCATTAATGTTAAATAGAGATCATAAGACTGACAGAACAGACTGTGGCAGTAAGGTACCATATTGTAAACAAGACCTGAGGCCATCTGAAGCAAGGATTAAGTCATGTCCTACAAACCATAAGATCTCCCTAAGCAGATTTTTAAAATTAACTCAGTATAATGTGATTATTTTCCATCCAGACTCTGCTACAAAAATACATGACACATAACAGCCACCATGTTTTAAATTAAGCATTCCTTTGTACTTACTTCAAGCCTTTAGACAAAGCTCAACACTTTCAACCAATTGCAAATTAAAGAACCTGCGACTCCACCTGCAACCTGTAAACTCTTGCTTCAGGGTATCCCACCTTGTGGGGCTGAATCAATGTGTATCTTTCATGTACTGATTTATAATTTTACCTACAATTCCTGTCTCCCTAAAATCTATAAAACCAGATTGCACCCTGACTACCTCAGGATCACTTATTAAAGGCTTCTCGGGTTTGTGCTTTTTTTCTGGGCTGTGGTCAATCATATTGGCCCACAATAAACCTCTGTAAAGTATTTTCAAAGTCTGGGTTTTTCATTAACACTTTTATAATCACGTTTCCTATCTAATCCTGAACACTTCTGCCCCTGCCTTTAACTCTTAAGTGCACTTGTGATTACATTAGGTCCATCTGGGCAATCTAGGAATTGTCTCCTCATTTTTAGGCCAGCTGTTAGCAACCTTAATTCTATTTGCAAGCTTAATGTTCCTTTTCCAAGAAAGGTAACATATTCACAAGTTCAAAAAATTAGGACATGAGCATCTTTGGGGGTCTGCTGACTACAATTTATCCTCAGTCCCCTAAAGGTCAATGCCTTTTTTACATGCAAAATATATTTAACTCAACCCATGGCTCCTGAAATTCTCCACCTATTACTGCATCAACTTGGTGTAAAACAAGGTCATCAAGATAACAGTTCCAAAACTCAGTATCTATATCGTCTAAATTAGGTGTGAGTGAGGCTTTGGGGAGTTGTGAAATAAAACAACTCACCTGTTCAGAAAGTACAATGGTGGAACAAACATAGAATAACAATTATGCACATTTCTGGTCAAAAAGGGAGAAAATGGAACAAAAAAATGAAGTCACCTGTTTAAAGCAAATTCAAAATTTGCCCTGACACATTGTATTTGGTTTTAAGGCCTGGGACTGAAACTTTGGGGATCATAGATCCGTTTTCATAAAATGTAGCATGTTTTTGCATGTGAGTAGTGTTACTAGCTGCTTTCTAACCTATGGAATTTTAGGAACCCAACAGGTTTTTAAAAATTTCATTCTCCCTCTGTCGCTTTCAGTTCAAACTGGCAGTATCTTTGTTTGTATAACATTCTCAAGCATGTTTAGAGTCACTGGCGTGTGTCAAGAAGATTCACTTTATTAGACAAATCTCTAGTTCTGACTTCTGCTTGGATGACAATCTCTAAGTCACATGGTTAATCTCTTCAAAGAGACATTTATGTGACTGAACACTGTTTTTTTGCTTCTGAAACATTAGCAAAAGGTTGTCTCTCAAGTTCTCTCCAAAACTTGTTTTTCTGACTGTAATTATCCTAATTACAGTATCTTTTGCAATCTGAATGGCTAATTTCACTAATAATTAAGTTCTGGTTCTTACTTGCTTAACAGTTCTTCCCTCAAACTACCTTTTTTCTCACATTTTAAAATAAATGGTATTCACCTCTCAACATTTACAGGGAATTCTCTTTGCATAAATATCAAAACTTACAAGCTTTGCTCTTTAAATGTAATTTTTCTTGAGAGCAGGCTTTTATTAGTGGGAATAGAATGTTCTGCATTTCCCAGTGACTACTTCTAACCTCCCCATGCTAGAGGCATGAAGAGATTTTTTTTCCTAATTTTCTCTCTGAGAACCTGGTGGATTTCAAGGTAAACCTTATAAAAGTGTGCCTCTTGCCCCATTCCCCAAGGCTCAGTCTTAGTGATTTTGAGATCATCCACACTGAGCCTCCTTCAATTTGTCAGTCGTAACTCAATGTTTCTATTAGTACAGGCTCTACTGCTGACCTTCTGCTCTTAGTAAACTGTGATTCTCTCTACTGCTTGACCCTACAACTTTGGGGGCAGCAGTTTGCTTTGTGACCTCAATTCTCTGATGGATCTAAGAAGGGTTGTTGATTTTCAGATTCAACTTTTTTTGTTGTTGTTGTTATTTTGAGCATAGAAGCAACACATTCTAAGCTTTTATGTGGAAAGTGGAAGTACCCTGAATTCAATTTTTTTTTTTTTTTTTTAAAGTAGAGACGGGATTTCAGCATGTTAGCCAGGATGGTCTCAATCTCTTGACCTTGTGATCTGCCCGCCGTGGCCTCCCAAAGTGCTTTACAAAGGATTACAGGTGTGAGCCACCGTGCCTGACCCTGAATTCATGTTTTTGATAGCATTTCTGTTTTACCTCACAATAGTGCATAGGCTTACCTGTGCAATATCACTTGATCAAATTATTTACAATTTTCAAAAATATCAACCCAGAATATACATAAATAAATACCTTTTCCAAAAAGAATTAGATTACCATATGAAACTTATTTTTCAGTCCCTTTTCCATTATTTTACATTTTTGTTTTATTTATTTATTTATTTGTAGTTGGACTCTTGCTCTATAGCCCAGGCTACAGTGCAGTGGCATGATCTAGACTCACTGCAACCTCCACTTCCCGGGTTCAAGTGGATTCTCCTGCCTCAGTCTCCCAAGTACCTGGGACTACAGGCATGCACCACCACACCCAGCTAATTTTTGTATTTTTAGTAGAGACGGGGTTTTGCCATGTTGGCCAGGCTGGTCTTGAATTCCTGATGTCAGGTTATCCGCCTGCCTTTGCCTCCCAAAGTGCTGGGATTACAGGTGTAAGCCACCACACCCGGCCTCTGTTATTTTTAATAACTTTCTATTTTGCAGTAATTGTGGCGATCACAGGTAGTTGTTGCCATCACTACACATGATGAAGTTGCATTATGGACAGTGTCTTACTGTTTTAACTTATAGTGGTGCACAAAGTGCTTTTCTCAACATTGGAATAAAAAGTCAATAATATAGAGTTTCTGCCTTTATGTGAACCTAATTCTGGTAAAGGAGATAAATTTTTACAGCTGCAAAAGTATTAAAATGAGGTAGGTGAGGAATAATAACGGCAAAGTTTCTGTGTTGGAAAATTAGCTCCATGGTGCATAAGTTGGAATTTATTATCAGGTATGTGGGAGAAAAAAGAAAATAAAAAGCACAGATAATTTGTAAAAGTAAAGATACTTTCCTGAGGATAGAAGAATCCAGTAGAGATATTCATACGTTGAGTCTAATTCAAATCAAGATGGATAACGTAGGTTAAGTAGAAATGACAGATCCCCTCAGAAAAAAATTGACAAATTAGCTTTGTACTGATGATATAAGAAGAGCCTGGGTCAAATAAGTCACCCCGAAATGGGCAGTAATTCAATAGTTCCAGAAAAAGATCCATCTTGTGAGATTTGAAAGATGACAGTTTGAAGGGTTGAGAGGCTTTAAGCAATTTGGGCTGCGATCATAATATATTCAAATATAAAAACAAAGTGGGAGAGTGTAGTTAAAAGGAGAATATTGTCAAAAATCTGTAAACAGTCCACTTCCAGTAATAGGTAATGTAAGATGCCATGAATTAATATGAATAGTGTCTGGAAGGATGGGACTCACACCGGTGAACTACAATAGACAGATGGTCTCTGATGTAACAATACATTTTCAACTTTATGGTGGTACAAAAGCAATATGCATTCAGTAAAAACTTTACTTACAATTTTGATTTTTGATATTTTCTTGGGCTAGTGATATGGAGCAGGATTCTCTGTTGTGATGTTGGGCAGCAGTCGCAAGCCACAGCTCTCAGTCAGCCATGGGATCCCAAGATGAGTCTACAGGAGGTTTTGCGCAAATGGAGACAAAGGTAAGTGTTCTGAGCACTGTTAAAGTAGACTAGGCAGAACTGTGATGTTTGATAGGTTAGGTGTATTAAATGCATTTTTGGCTTAGAATAATTTAAATTTGTGCTGTTTATCTAGATTGCTAGTCAAGGTGTATCTGTATTCTGAAATGCAGAGAAGACATGTTTTGTTGTTGTTATTTTGTATTTAATTTTGTTTTACATACTGGGGTACACGCACAGGATGTCCAGGTTTGTTACATAGGTAAATGTGTACCATGGTGATTTACTGCACCTATCAACCCATCACCTAGGTATTAAGCCCACCATCCATTAGCTATTTATCCTGATGCTCTCTCTCTCCCTGCTCCACCTTCCCGACAGGCCCCAATGTGTGTTGTCCCCCTCCCTGTGTCCATGTGTTCTCATTGCTCAGCTCCAATTATAAGTGAGAACATATGATGTTTGGTTTTCTGTTCCTGTGTTCACTTGCTGAGGATAATAGCTTCCAGCTCCATCCACGTGCCTGCAAAGGACATGATCTCATTCCTTTTTATGGCTGCGTAGTATTCCATGGTGTATCCATATCACATTCTTTATCCAGTCTATCATTGATGGCCATTTAGGTCGATTTTGAGAAGACATGTTTTTCATTAATTTTACACCAAGAAGATAGAGGAAAAGAAAGGTTAGCCAGTTGGAGCAGGTGGTATAATATTAATGAAAGACTAAGAATAATTGGGACAATTTGAAAGCAGGACAACCTCAATATGAGCATCCTGCAATCTCATTAAACAGTTACATAGCTAGGTGTAATGTCTTTAAGTTGATAATAGAGTAGTTGATGATACTCATTACATTTCAAAGTAAACTTCAGTCACAGTGAATGCCTAATAGTTTCAAATATATGTGTGCTTGTGTGGCATAATGCTGGTTTCCCTGTATATATTTTGGTTCTTGATTTTTGATTGTTCCTGTTGTTGTTGTTGTTGTTCTTTTATATTCCCCACAGAAGCTAAACTCAGTGGTGTGTAAGTTAGGGCTTTTCTGTGGACCAATTTGTTGTTAGTCCTTGCTTTAGTGTCTGAATAATCATAAATTATCAGGGAGTACATGAATATAAATGTAGAACGTGCTACTTCAGGTTATATATATACCTTTTAAAAACTCAAATATTGCTTTTTATTTTTATTGGTGTAATAATGCTTAAAATATACTTATATTTGTTGTGGTTTTTTCTTGGGTTTTTCAACTTATTTTTGAAAATAAACTACAAAGTCTTTAGGCATTAAAGCAGTTTAGTCTATTTTTCTTTAATGAAATACAGATAAAGTTTATATCTCAAAATCATACATTAAAAAATAAATCCTAGAATTAACATGGACATAATATAATTGATATATTAATATCTAAATAAGAGCCAATTACTTAGATATAAAATTGCTCTAAACAAATATATTGTAACTGTATTGGATTTTGTGTCCAAGCTATATTTATTACAGACGATTGAATCCAAACTCAAAGCAGTCATTAAAATAGATTTTTCAAAGTAGAAAGAACTAATTAAATTGTCTATTCTGTTTACTTTTCTATCCCTCCCTCTCTCCTTTTCCTCTTCTCTTCCTTCTCTACCTCTCTCTTATTTTCTCCCTCTCTTCGTCCTTCCTTCTTTTTTTCCTAATTTCCTCCTTCAGGGGCATCTGCTGCTAAATGGTCATTCTGCTGTTTTATATTCTATGCCCAACCAGTACCTATACATTTGTCTGACTTTGAGAGGAAAATTTCTGAAAAATACAAGGGAAGCACAGAGGAACATATAAAAGAAAGGAAAGTTTAATGTACGCAGCTCATTCCTTACAAATTAGTGAAAAACTTCTTAAAACGAGAGTCCCAGGTCTACAGTGCATTTTTTGTTTCTCCAATGATCTAAACCCTTATGTTTGCATTTTTCTTTTTATTTTGAGGTATAATTTTGACATATTGAAACATCCACATTTTAAGGGTATACATAAATTAGTTTTACTTATATATACATCGGTAATTCTATACACATTGAAGATTAGATGTATAAAACAATATGCACATATGTAGTTCTACTTCATTGTGATTTTAAACTGTATTTCCTAGACACAAAATGAAGTTTAGCATTTTTGTGTCTGCTTATTGCCCATTTGCGCTCTTCTGTAAACCGCCTATTCAAGTGTTTTACCCAATTACTCAATTGCATGCCAATTCTACTTTTCTAATTGATTTGTAGTTTTGTATTGGTTTGTAGTTGTCTCTGTATACTTTATTCTGAATAAGACTTTGAATATTTACTCCCACTCTGTGACTTCCCTTTCCATGTTTCCACTT
>NW_012102338.1:8375-15967 GCF_000951045.1 Mandrillus leucophaeus
ATATGTGTGCTTGTGTGGCATAATGCTGGTTTCCCTGTATATATTTTGGTTCTTGATTTTTGATTGTTCCTGTTGTTGTTGTTGTTGTTCTTTTATATTCCCCACAGAAGCTAAACTCAGTGGTGTGTAAGTTAGGGCTTTTCTGTGGACCAATTTGTTGTTAGTCCTTGCTTTAGTGTCTAAATAATCATAAATTATCAGGGAGTACATGAATATAAATGTAGAACGTGCTACTTCAGGTTATATATATACCTTTTAAAAACTCAAATATTGCTTTTTATTTTTATTGGTGTAATAATGCTTAAAATATACTTATATTTGTTGTGGTTTTTTCTTGGGTTTTTCAACTTATTTTTGAAAATAAACTACAAAGTCTTTAGGCATTAAAGCAGTTTAGTCTATTTTTCTTTAATGAAATACAGATAAAGTTTATATCTCAAAATCATACATTAAAAAATAAATCCTAGAATTAACATGGACATAATATAATTGATATATTAATATCTAAATAAGAGCCAATTACTTAGATATAAAATTGCTCTAAACAAATATATTGTAACTGTATTGGATTTTGTGTCCAAGCTATATTTATTACAGACGATTGAATCCAAACTCAAAGCAGTCATTAAAATAGATTTTTCAAAGTAGAAAGAACTAATTAAATTGTCTATTCTGTTTACTTTTCTATCCCTCCCTCTCTCCTTTTCCTCTTCTCTTCCTTCTCTACCTCTCTCTTATTTTCTCCCTCTCTTCGTCCTTCCTTCTTTTTTTCCTAATTTCCTCCTTCAGGGGCATCTGCTGCTAAATGGTCATTCTGCTGTTTTATATTCTATGCCCAACCAGTACCTATACATTTGTCTGACTTTGAGAGGAAAATTTCTGAAAAATACAAGGGAAGCACAGAGGAACATATAAAAGAAAGGAAAGTTTAATGTACGCAGCTCATTCCTTACAAATTAGTGAAAAACTTCTTAAAACGAGAGTCCCAGGTCTACAGTGCATTTTTTGTTTCTCCAATGATCTAAACCCTTATGTTTGCATTTTTCTTTTTATTTTGAGGTATAATTTTGACATATTGAAACATCCACATTTTAAGGGTATACATAAATTAGTTTTACTTATATATACATCGGTAATTCTATACACATTGAAGATTAGATGTATAAAACAATATGCACATATGTAGTTCTACTTCATTGTGATTTTAAACTGTATTTCCTAGACACAAAATGAAGTTTAGCATTTTTGTGTCTGCTTATTGCCCATTTGCGCTCTTCTGTAAACCGCCTATTCAAGTGTTTTACCCAATTACTCAATTGCATGCCAATTCTACTTTTCTAATTGATTTGTAGTTTTGTATTGGTTTGTAGTTGTCTCTGTATACTTTATTCTGAATAAGACTTTGAATATTTACTCCCACTCTGTGACTTCCCTTTCCATGTTTCCACTTCCAACATAGCATAAAAAATAAATTTACTTTTGTTTTTATTTTATTCTTTAAGATCATTTATATACACTTCTCATGCTTGACTGAGTTAATGTATTATTCATTATTGTGGGAATTAATAATATACATTTCAACAATGTTTAATATAATCAACAATTATATAAACAGTTCAATATACACAGTTATGCATCATTTCTTATATGTACCTATTTTTAGCTCAACAGTATTGTGATTTCTCTAAGAATCAACTACAGGGAAATTACTGACAAAAGTAGGTTCTTTGCTTTGACTTCAAGAACTGTGCTCCTTAAGGTGATGGAGATATAGGTCTATTTTTTCAATCACTATATTTCTCAAAAGTAAACTGAAAATATTTCTGAAGTGAAGAATCTATGAGTTTTAAAATCCAGTGTTACTGATTTAAGCAGCAGGTATGAAATGTTTGGAAAATGCTAGCAAGGGAAATAAGGGTATTTCATAGCTTAAAAAACTACTGATTTATGACTTTAATTATACTTTTACAATTAGAACAAAATATCTGAAATATTTTGTTTAAATAATTATTCTATTACTAGATTTATTAGTAGATGAACTCCATAAAATAGTCATGTTAATAACCTTACACAAAAGTAAGAATCAATACAAAATTCCCAATGAGGTTTGCTTTGTTTCTATTACATTCTCTTGCATTGTCTTTCTTGAGAAGGTAGAATATACTAAAATAACTGAAACTAAATTATTCATGCTTTCCCTAACTCAGCTAATTTTTCAATAAAATAACTGGAATATATAAACAGTGCACATAATTTATCTATGAATTGTGATGGGAAGGCAGAATTAATACTTTTTAACAACACCATTTTTTTTCTGGAGGTTCCAGAAAACTTTCTAACAGATATAATTATTCAGCTAATATTTATTCAATTGCTAGTAATTTCAAGGTCCTATGACAGCCATAAAAATAAAAAGATATTACCCATCTTTTAAAAGATGGGTAGCTAAAAGGATAAGATTGTACAAATTATAATATGAAGGGTAGAGTAAAGGAGATACAAACATCCATGCAAAGAGAAAAAGGTACAAACACTACTGCAAGAAGAAATGCATTTAGATTACAATGGGGACATTAAAGGGAGAAGCTGTCCCAATTTGTTTAGAAAATAGATTCAGCAAAGGAAAAATTTAACTCATTCATGAAATGTAGGTTGGCATTAGGTGATTGGATGTAGAGAATAAGATGTTCTAGCTAAGGCAGAGAACATTAGAAAACTCATACAGGTATGAACAAGGATGGAATTCTTAAGATCTTCCAGTTAATTTGGTACATCAGTGTGCATAAATTTGGGAACAAACAAGGAAGGAGTTGGAGGGGTTGTCTGAGGCTGCTCTAGATTTTAGATTGAAGGAAATAGAGGGTATTATGCATGAATATACATGTTTAGTTTGGAATTTTAATAAGATCACTATGGTAAGTTGTCAATCATGGCAGCAGGGATAATAAATAGAAAGGTAAGTCACTATAGATGCTAGGACTTAGAGCTCATCTTCCCAATTCACATCCTAGGCTTTACAAAAGGCAGAATGATGGACTCTCTTTTCTGGAACTGTCCTGCTGACACTATCATTAAAACTTAACTATTTATGTACCCCTGCACACAGAGACCGGTCTACAGGAGTAATTTTAGAAAAAACCCAAATTCCCACCTAACTACTACTCTCCAGTAACATCCTCATATCCATCAGCTTATGTTGTTTTTTCTGGGGACCACTATATACAGGTTTCTGAACAAATGGCAAATGCAGGAGTGATAGATATTAACAAAATGTATAACAAAATGAGATCAAAATGATGAAAATAATCAGAACAAACCTCGAGAGAGGGTGATCATAATAGAGTGACCATAAACAGTGAACACAGTCTGAGAAATAAAGGCAAAACAGGTAGAAGAGATGACTGAGAGAAGCTTATACTGATAGATCAGTAAAATCCTGGATTTGTGCCTCTTTGTTCTTTTTGACTCAAAAGACAACATATTCAGCTTTACCTGGAATACTTGGACTACTGCATACATTTGTTTCCCCTGTTACTCAGTCTAATTTTCAGAAACAGCTAAGAGGAGAGTACTCATTACAAACCCCCTTTGGAAAAGAAGTAGATTAAAAATGCAATGTAAGTAGAAGAGATGATTTGGAATGTTCGTAACACAAAGGCATTATAAATCTTGGAGGTGATGCATAACTGCCCTTATTTGATCGTTAAACATTTTATCATAGATCAAAATATCATTCTGTATCCCATAAATATATACAATTACTATGTTTCAACTAAAAATCAAAGAAAAAATACAATGTAAGAATCAAGCATGCAAACTAGTATACATACAAATGACATCAATTGTCATGGAATGGAGGGTGGTGACGGAGAAAATCTAAGGGTAAGAATAAGAGATATCGCTGAGATATATGAACCTAGAGACCTAGGCTTACTCATCTTTACATCTCAATACCTAACATAATTCTAGGCACATAGAAAGTGCTCAAAAAAGATCCAGTGAATGAATGAATTAGAAATGTTTTATAGCATACTGAATGCACTTCTAACATGTTAGTATAATGATGTTATTTTTATTTTTGAGTGGGAGATAGGTGCTGCATGTTAAAAAAAAAAATCACATTTGTCCAGCCCTGAGTGATACAGTTTTAGTGTTTAGTTTTATTTTGTTTTGCCATATTTCACATAAGTTTAAAATGATCATTATCAAATGGCTTTAGATTCCTCAAGAGTAAGAATATTACTGTTTTCTTAAATAAAAACATAATATGCTGTCTGTATTTCATTTGCCCCTCAAAATTAAGTCTCTTTCTTTCCATCCAGCTCTGCCCAGGAAACTGACCTATACTGATTACATCAGCCTGTTATCCTGCCCTCTGGCTTCCTATTGGATTTAGTCAAAGGAGAACAGTGCTCAGAAATGCCAATAAGGGGGAGAAGGTTAAGGTACATATACCTCTGGCATCTTCCCTGCAGATCATTCAGGGCTGGCTGCATTCCTGTCAGGAAGCTACCTTCGCACCCCCCTCTGCTCCCTCCCTTGTCTTTTCAGGCCTAAGGTTAATAGCATAACCTCACTGCTGCTAGTCCCAAATTGTTGCACTGTCTTTGTGATTTTTCCTATATCCTGCACAGATGCTTTATTATACTCTCTTCAAATTATTCAATTGCATTTTGACATTCCTTTCCCTTTAAGATCCTGACAGACACACATGATAATAAATATTAATAGAACACATCTAATTTGACATGACTTTGGTAAAATATTCAATATGTTTATAATGGATATGCTTACAATCACACACAAATAGAGCCATAAAGTTTATGTATATATTTCAGTTTTAAGATCTTGTCTCATTTATATAAATTTTTCATTCAATAGCTGACAGTCTCTCAAAAGATACAGAAACATATAATCTGAGCATGGATTATGTAAAAAGTCAATAACGGTTCCTGCTAAGAATAGAAAATGTATGTAGAAATATCTGTGAAATCAGTGCCACTCAATTTTATGAGCATATATTCATAAATGAGTTTAATAGAGGCAACAAATTGTGTAAATTACAACACTTCTAATAAGGGTATGACTCACAAAACTGGAGCTCAGTATTGTCAAGTTATCTATGTGATATGGATTAATTTTGTGTTTTCAACCAAATCTCATCTTGAATTGTAATTCCCAAGTGTCGAGGAAAAGACCTCCTTGGAGGTGATTGGATCATAGGGGTGGTTTCCCCCACGCTGTTCTCAAGATATGATGGTTTAAAGGTTACGGCACTTCCCCCACCTCTTTCTCTCTCCTGCCCCCTTGTGAAAAAGGTGCTTGCTTCTCCTTTGCCTTCTGCCATGATTGTAAGTTTCCCGAAGCCTCCCCAGCCATGCAGGACTGTGAGTCAATTAAACCTCTTTTGTTTATAAATTACCCAGTCTCACGTAGCTCTTTACAGCAGTGTAAAAACAGACTAATACAGAAAATTAGTACCTGGAGCTTGGGGCAATGCTATAAAGATACCTGAAAATGTGGAAGAGACTTTGGAACTGTGTAACAGGCAGAGATTGGAAACGTTTGGAGGGCTCAGAAGAAGATAGGAATGTGTGGGAAAGTTTGGAACTTCCTAGAGTTTTGTTGAATGATTTTGATCAAAATGCTGATAGTGATATGCACAATGACATCCAAGCTGAGTTGGTCTCAGATAAAGATGAGAAACTTACTGGAAACTGGGGTAAAGGTCACTCTTTTTATGCTTTTGCAAAGAGACTGGTAGCATTTTCCCCTGCCCTAGTGATCTGAGGAACTTTGAACTTGAGAGAGATGATTTAGGGTATGTGGTAAGAAGAAATTTCTAAGCAGTAAAGCATTGAAGATGTGCCCTGGCTGTTTCTAAAATATATAGTCATATGCATTCACAAAAAGATAATCTGATATTGGAATTTATGTTTAAAATGGAAGCAGATCATAAAAGTTTGGAAAATTTGCAGCCTGACCATGTATAGATAAGAAAAACCCATTTTCTCAGAAGAAATTCAATACAATTGCAGAAATTTGAATAAGTAACAAAGAGCCAAATGTTAATAGCCAAGACAATGTGGAAAATGTCTCCAGGGCATTTCAGAGATCTTGACTGCAGCCCCTCCCATCACAGGCCTGGAGCCCAGGTGGGGAAAATGGTTTCATGGGCCAGGCCCAGGGACCAGCTACTCTGTGAAGCCTTGGAACATGGTGTCCTGCATCCCAGTCACTCCAGCTCCAGCTATGACTAAGAGGGACCAAAGTACACCTAGGGCTGTGGCTTCAGAGGGTGCAAGCCCCAAGCACTGGCAGCTTCCACATGGTGTTGAGCCTCTGGGTACAGAGAAGACAAAATTTGGGGTTTGGGAACCTTCACCTAGATTTCAGAGGGTGCATGAAAATGCCTGAATGTCCAAGCAGAAGATTACTGCAAGGACAGAGCCCTCATGGAGAACCTCTACTAGGGCAGTGTGGAGGGGAAATGTAGGGTGAGAGCCCCGTCTGGGGCACTGCCTAGTGGAGCTATGAGAAGAGGAACACCATCCTCTAGACTGCAGAAAGGTACATCCACTAGCAGCTTGCACCATGAACCTGGAAAAGCTGCAGGCACTCAATACTAGCCTATGAAAGCAGGCACAGGGGCTGTACCCTGCAGAGCCACGGGTGTAGAGCTGCCCAAGCCCTTGAGAGACCACCTCTTGGATCAGCATGCCCTGGATTTAAGACATGGTATCAAAGCATATTATTTTGGAGCTTTAAGATTTAGTGACTGCCCAGTTGGGTTTTGGACTTGCATGGGGCCTGTAGCCCCTTTGTTTTGGCCAATTTTTCCCATTTGGAATGGGAGCATTTACCCAATGCCTGTACCTTCATTGTATCTTGGTAATAACTTGCTTTTTATTATACAGGCTCATAGGCAGAAGGGGCTTCCCTTGTCTCAGATGAGACTTTGGGCTTTTACTTTTGAGTTAATGCTGGAATGAGTTAAGACTTTGGGGGACTGTTGGGAAGGCAGGATTGGTTTTCAAATTTGAAAAGGACATGAGATTTGTGAGGAGCCAGAGGCAGAATGACATGGTTTGCCTCTGTGTCCCCACCCATCACATCTCAAATTGTAATCCCCACATGTCAAAGGAAGGACCTTGTGGGAGGTGATTGGATCATGGGGGAGGTTGACTCCTTCCTGTTCTCGTGACAATGAGTAAATTGTCATGAGATCTGATGGTTTAAAAGTGTGGCACTTTCCCCACCCCCCACCCCTGCCACCTTGTGAAGAAGGTGCTTGTTTCTCTTTTGCCTTCTGCCATGATTGTAAGTCTCCTGAGGTCTCCCCAGCAATGCAGAACTGTGAGTGAGTCAAGTAAACCTCCTTTCTTTATAAATTTCCCAGTCTCAGGTAGTTCTTTATAGCAGTGTGAAATGGACTAATATACTATGTCTTCATACTCATAAAAATATACATTTGTTTATGAATGTATTGACAAATATACAAATTATTTGCTTAATAATGTTAAAGAAAATGATCTTAGAAAGTTCACTACTCAGGCCAAAAGTGACATCAAATAGATGATATAAAAGATGAG
>NW_012102338.1:17247-21027 GCF_000951045.1 Mandrillus leucophaeus
CCCAGGGACCCTGAAACTTGAAAAGCTGTTGATCTATGTGGCAGAATCTTCTACTTGAGGGAAGCAATAAAGAGGGGAATCTGCTGATTTGTAGCAATTTCTCCTAAAAACAATAGAGAGAAAATGTAGATACAGAAAACCTCACTAATAGGCCCCATATTGTAAAGAGTAAGGACTGGAGGAGGTGGTAAGCACAGTCCATATAAGGAGTGTTCTATTTTTCCTGGAAGGCTGAATGTAATGCAGCAGCAAGTAACCTAAAGCAGCAGCAGCAACTACTTTGTCCTTGATGTGACAGTACCACCATCCTATTACAATGGATAGGAAGCTGGACACAGACACAACTTTTAACTGTTGTGGTGCCTATGCCAAAAAACCCAAGATATGCAAAATGAGCTCCTATACAGTGCACACAACAAAAGATTCATCAAAGAACTCTTGTCCAACATCTTCTGATGAGACCACCTATAGCTCCAACTCTCTTCCAACTCTTTTTATTTTGGCACAACACTGAGATAGTAATGCAAATTTATATTAACTGACCATTTAATCCAACATACATTGAGTAGAGTCTAATGGTAATGAGGTACACTGCGATGTTGGCAAAGAATCTCATTTCTCTTGCTTTTGGGCAGCTGTGACTCATAACATCTTTGTTTATTTAATGAGGAGTGAATTTTACAACAAAAACCAACAAACAGCCTGGATCACCTAGAAAACTGTCCATCATAAAATCCAGAAAATACTTTATTGAACATGCAGTAAATAGAATTTTTTAAAAAGATTACAAATCTGTTTTTGTTTGTGTGATTTTGCAAACAAAAGAGTTCTTCAATGGACTTAAAGAATATGTAGAGATAATAATAGAAAGTTCAAAGATTAGGATATGAGATAGTAGGATATTATAGGAATTAGGAATTAAAGAATTCATAGGTGAAAATCTTCAATGTAATCATAGTTTACTAAGTAATTTGTAGAAGTAGATGGTTTAAGTAGATTAGAAGGGAAGCTCATTAGAGTTGAAAGAAACCCAGAGACTCAGGTATGACTATTATAGGTTCTTGAGGTCATTGAAAATGCTGTAATAAGAATCAATGTCAAAGGTAAATTGGAAGCCAGAAATGAGAGAGAGAAAACTGTAGGGCAGCAGAGAGTAGCAATAGAAATGAGGAGGGGAGTAGGGCTAGAGATCATGAGCCCTAAAAGGGTTTATATTTATGAATGAAGGCGAAGGCATAGATTAAATAGTCTGTCATGTACACAGTAATATGACTGACATATCATGAGTGTTGCATATATAACAATATTCTTATATATCATAAAGGAGAATATCAGGTGGTTTATTTTACAGTGATGGATGGATGTAACCATTTCTTAAGGACATTAGAGTGATATATAGGGAAAGAATCACTTTTCCTCTATGTTTGCTGTATACTACAAATCATATATGTAATATGTAGTAATAGTAGTATAAGATATATAGTAGCACAGTAAATGTTAAGATGCATTATTATTAGTAGCAGTATTTAAAGGAAAACTAGAATGTTAAGAAGTTTGAGAGATAATATATCTCATGTCCTGAATATTAGATTCCAAAAACCTAAAATATTACCTAATTTAATCTTTATAATAGCCACATTAGGTAGATATTATTATATCATTTTAAGGATATAAAAATTAAAGTTTACTTAATCTAGATCAAACTGATTCTAGACGTCAGGCTTTTACTTTTGTATCATTTTATCTTATTTCTTTCATTGTTACTTTTACCATGACTGATTTATTTCATAGATCAGATTGTATTTTATTTGTTCTCGTCAAAAATAATTCTTACACTTTAGTAGCTTATTTTACTGTTATGTCATGCTGTTTGACTTAAAAGAGGGAATACAGTAAAGGGATATTAAATGGAACTTTTAGTTAACCCAGACTGTAGACCAAGTAAGCATACAATGTAAAATACTACTTTATAGAATCTCTGGTGATTGAAACTTCACCAATTTTTAGTGTTATTTTTTGTGTATGGAAGCAATTGGTATTTGATTTAATATAAATATTACCTTGCAATACATTTGATTTTCACTTGTTAAATTTTCAATTATATTAAAATTGTTTATATGAACCAACTATAAATTTTAATAATCTATTGGAATTTAGAGATTAAAAAATTGTGAAAAATTCTGTAAGATAGATCTACCTTCTTCAATTCATGGTGTAACTTCCCAAACTCTTATTAATAATAAGATTTTTCATCAGGTTTTAGTTATATCATGCTGCTAAAGCTAATATACCACATACTGATATGATGAATAATAAATTCATAAATTAAATTTTGTTTTAAACTTAATGTTTCCATCTGTTTCTTATTGCAGTTCAGGAACAGGTTAAAAGTTCACACTGTTTTTTGCAATCTTTAACTTACAAAAATAACTTTTTATTTCAAATAAAATTGGAAACTTTTGCTGAAATGAATCCTGATAATTCAATGTAATCTTGTTTTAAATAATTAAAACAGTGTATTTCCTCTATCTGTCCCACCATCTTTAAGTACTTTGTGCATTTTGACATATTTGTATAATATTCCAACTATAGACCTCGTTTACAACACTAAAATAAGCACATCAGAGTTACACACAAATGCATACAACACATCACAACCACTTCCATCAACTGCTTTATTAAGCAATTATTCATGGTGGTGTGTATGCATATATAGTAATTTTAAGGCGATTCTCTATAGATCCTTAAAAAGGTTTAATTTTTTTTTTTCCATCAAGTTTAAAGAGGCTAGCATTTTTAGATACAAATTTACCTAACTTGGACATTTTGATGTTCATAATAATCCTAAGCAGTAGAGCAGAAGTCATAAATATAATCATTTTAAATGTTTCCAATTCATTAGAAAGTGTGGTCATTTTATTAAAATGCATTGCCTAGGTATCAACAATCTCTCTCAATATTTGCTTTAGGGATATAACAATTTTTCTTTGCCTGCCTCTAGTTCTATAGTGAATTATAGTTATTCAGGAGCAATTCATTAAAAATAGCCTTCCTTCTGCTTGGTATAATGAACTAATGCTTGATCCACAATCTTGAAAGACGATTCCAACAACTATTGTCCTTCATCTTCTATTCATCATTGAATGATTATAGCTTTTGCATTTAATACTTTTCCGGAAAAAAATATCAATCTTAAGTCAGACTTGCAGTCTACTAATGATTCTATAGTAATTGCTAATCAGAAATGAAAGAGGAAATATCGCTACAGACCTTAATGAAACAATTAAAAATCATATGCCAACAAATTAAACAACAAAGGTGAAAATCCTAGGAAAACCCAAATATCACAATAGACTAAGTAAGACATAGTACCTAAATTCTGTGACCTAAAGTTGATTCTGATAGTTAAGGTTGTATGTGGTAAGTTCTAGAATAACCAATAAGAAAATAGCTCAAAGATACAGTAAAAAATCACTAAAGAAATTACAATGTTACATTAGAAGATAGTCATTAATGCAAAATAATGCAGTTAAGGGGAACAAGAGGAACAAAAGAGACATGACATATGTAAAAAACAAAAAGTTAAATGACAGATGTAACACAACTATGCCAATAATAACTTCAAATGTGAATAGATTAAACAATCCTATCAAAAGGCAGTAATTTTCAGACTGGAATAAAAACAAAGGCCCAACTATTAACTCTCTACTGGAGATAAAATCAAGATTCAAAGATACAAATAGATGAAATGTGAAGTAAATCTCAAAAGAATGAAAAGCG
>NW_012102338.1:24787-27012 GCF_000951045.1 Mandrillus leucophaeus
AAACTAAGTGATCAAGGTTGACATCAATAGGAATAAGTCATATTGATGGTATGCACCTTTGATATGATATGATGACATTGACACTTGATCTCTGTGATATTCATCTATAAACATGAACTCTTTATAATCATGAGATGAACAGTCAGCAAACCCCAATTAGGGAGCACTGTACAAAATACCTGACCAGTACTCCTTTGAACTGTCAAGATCATTGTCTTATTTCATTCTTGCACTGCCAATAAAGACAAACCTGGTACTTGGTAATTTATAAAGGAAAGAGGTTTAATTGACTTATAGTTCAGCACAGCTATGGAGGCCTCAGTAAACTTACAATTATAGTGGAAGGGGAAGAAAACATGTCCTTCTTCACATGGTGGCTGCCAAGAAGAATGAGTGCCCAGTGAAGGGGGAGGCCCCTAATAAAACCATCAGATCTCGTAAGAACTAGCTCACTGTCATGAGAACAGGATGACGGAAACTGACCCCTTGATTCAATTATTTCTACTTGGTCCCGCCTACAACAAGTGGGGATTCTGGGAATGACACTTCAAGATGAGATTTGGGTAGGGACATAGTGAAATCATATCAATCATCAAAAACAAGAAAAGTTTGACAAATTGTCACACCCAAGAGGAGCCTAGGGAGACATGACTAATAAATGTATTATGACCTCCTGGATCGATTCCGGGATAGAAAAAGTAATGATAAAGAAAATCTGATTAAAGTAGGAATTTTTCATAAATTCTAACAAATATACCATTCTAATGGAAGATAATAATAATGAAATCTGGGTGTGAGGTATACAGGAAATCTGTATACTATTTTCAGAATAATTCTAAAACCTCTAAAATAAATTTTACTTAAAACGTTATTTATTTAAAAGAAATGTTTACACATAAGACTAATAGTTCCTAATATTGTTTCACATTCACCAAACTTACCCTTAAACATTTATAAAGACTGAAAACTCTTGTAAAATCTGGCAATCCCATAGCCAGAATCCTGGAGCAATTGCTAAGACAGGACTGATAGATCCAAACAGAAATGCCACAATCTTGAAACTTACTGTGATACAACGCCAAAATATATGCTTCATTCCTCAAAAATGTTTATTATTTTCACCAGATCTGCTTCCCACCCTTATACTTACCCTTAACTCTTCCTGCATCCTAAGTTCAAGTTCTGAGAACAGATCACTTTTCTCTGAGGCTGGTGCTTCTTGAGAACGCCAAAGTGCTCCTTTGCTTTTATCCTCTTATCCCACGTTTACTCAGGAAATGTAGCTATCAGAAAACAAAACTGGAATATTAATAATTAGTTGCATTATGATAAATATGTTTCTTTATTTTAAAGGTTTTAAGTAATGGAAGAGACCTACAGTACCCTAAAAGAATACTGGAATCTGAAAATATTCCAAAAATCAGGTCAGACTGCCAGAAATCCTGAATTTGCTAATAGGAGGTAATAAAGTTGTCCTCAGTAAAAGCCCACTCTAAACTGGAAATGGCGGAATAAACCAATGTCAATTAATCTGCTCTTAATTCTAGGTCTCTGAAAGAGATTTGAGTGCTTCAGATGGGCTTCAAAGTCAATTCATACCCTTGCCAGCTGTCAAACCTGAGTGAATTCTGCCAAATAAGAAAAAAAAAGTAAAGAGAAAATATAAATAGGCCATTAAAAACTGAAGCAATGGGAAACAAAAAAATACCTTAAAGTTTTAATACAAAAGCAGACTTCTAAAAACTCCTCACTACAGCATCAAGTAGAAAATTCATGGCACTGTTTCTATACTCAACAGAATGCAAAAGGATGTGACTTTTATCGAATAGCAGAAAGCTCAAAGAGGAGCATGAGATGAGATGACAAATTAACTGTTAGAAGTAAAAGGCAGAGAAAAGAGGATGAGAGTAGTCATATAAGAAAGAATTGCAAGAAAATTATAAATGCACTAATAAAATTAAGGCATTTAAGACAAATATAAATGTTAGGTCATAAATTTTCTTTGTTAAAACTGTAGCTCAAACTGGGCTATAAGAATCAACAATATTTATTGAGAATATTTTGAGAGATTTTTGTCACAGTGTCTTTTAGGAAAAAATAGCAATAGCAGCAATGAACAGAAATATTGAGTCAAATATGGAAGATAAATAACAAACTTCCAAATGCTTATTACAAAGGCAATCCAGATGAAGTATTATAAAACTCAGTTTAGGCTGGGAGCTGTG
>NW_012102338.1:31812-33663 GCF_000951045.1 Mandrillus leucophaeus
TTTAAAGAGGCTAGCATTTTTAGATACAAATTTACCTAACTTGGACATTTTGATGTTCATAATAATCCTAAGCAGTAGAGCAGAAGTCATAAATATAATCATTTTAAATGTTTCCAATTCATTAGAAAGTGTGGTCATTTTATTAAAATGCATTGCCTAGGTATCAACAATCTCTCTCAATATTTGCTTTAGGGATATAACAATTTTTCTTTGCCTGCCTCTAGTTCTATAGTGAATTATAGTTATTCAGGAGCAATTCATTAAAAATAGCCTTCCTTCTGCTTGGTATAATGAACTAATGCTTGATCCACAATCTTGAAAGACGATTCCAACAACTATTGTCCTTCATCTTCTATTCATCATTGAATGATTATAGCTTTTGCATTTAATACTTTTCCGGAAAAAAATATCAATCTTAAGTCAGACTTGCAGTCTACTAATGATTCTATAGTAATTGCTAATCAGAAATGAAAGAGGAAATATCGCTACAGACCTTAATGAAACAATTAAAAATCATATGCCAACAAATTAAACAACAAAGGTGAAAATCCTAGGAAAACCCAAATATCACAATAGACTAAGTAAGACATAGTACCTAAATTCTGTGACCTAAAGTTGATTCTGATAGTTAAGGTTGTATGTGGTAAGTTCTAGAATAACCAATAAGAAAATAGCTCAAAGATACAGTAAAAAATCACTAAAGAAATTACAATGTTACATTAGAAGATAGTCATTAATGCAAAATAATGCAGTTAAGGGGAACAAGAGGAACAAAAGAGACATGACATATGTAAAAAACAAAAAGTTAAATGACAGATGTAACACAACTATGCCAATAATAACTTCAAATGTGAATAGATTAAACAATCCTATCAAAAGGCAGTAATTTTCAGACTGGAATAAAAACAAAGGCCCAACTATTAACTCTCTACTGGAGATAAAATCAAGATTCAAAGATACAAATAGATGAAATGTGAAGTAAATCTCAAAAGAATGAAAAGCGATAAATCATGCAAACACCATTCGTAAGAAAGGTAGAGTGGCTATATTAATGCATGACAAAATACACTTAAAACAAAATAAAACAAAGTTATTAGAAATAAAGACATTTTATTATGGAAGAGTAAATATATCAGAATGGCTTAACAATTATAAGCACATATGCAACTAACAACAGAGACCCCTAATATGATGAAGTAAAAATTGACAACTAAAGAGAGAAACAAGTTGACAATAATAGATGGAGACTTCAGTATACCTTACTTTCAACAATATATAGAGCCAAGCAGGATATCAAAATTAAAATGAAATGTGTATTACTAGAAACTAACTAGAGAAATAGGCATCTATAGAACACTCTGCTCAATAATAGTGGAATGTACATTATTTTCAAGCTCTCAAAGAATAAAACATTCTTCAAAAATACTATGTTAGGTCATTAAACCTCAATTAACTTAAATTAATAAAAATAATACAAAGTTTGTTCTGACTACAATGGGATGAAATTAGAAATAAATAACAAAATCAAGTTTGGGAAACTCAACACTAGTAAAAATTAAAAACAGAAAAAACCTAACAATCCTAAATAGCCAATGAATTTTAAAAAGTAAAAGGGAAATTAGAAAATACTTTGAGATTAATGTAAATGAAGACACAACATACCAAAATTAAATGGGGTCTAACTAACGTGGGGTTTAGACAGAAATTTAAAGATACAAATATCTGTATTTAAGCAAAAGAAATCTCAAATCAATAACTTAAATTTCACCTTAAGATGTGGAAAAGGAAGTGCAAATTAAATCTAAAGAAATTAGAGGGATGTAATAAAGATTAGAGAAGAAAATTAAATAG
>NW_012102338.1:33713-119439 GCF_000951045.1 Mandrillus leucophaeus
AAATACAGGAAATCAATTTTTTTCTCATGAGAGTAGAAGTCATAAAATAACAAAAATGAATGAGTTTTGTGAAGGGAAAGATAAAAATAATTCAAAATAAATGGGTAAATAAATTAAAATTAAGAAAGAGAATTCATGTACAGTATTGAAAATGCAGATTTAAAAATTTTTTAATACTCTTTAATAAAACCTGAAAGCTAGTGGAATTGAAGCCATATATTAGACATTACTTTTATTTATATAAAGAACATTTATGTGCATATGTGACAAGAGCTTATAATGTTTGAATCAACATACCTGAAATTGTATAAAAATTCTCCAGAAATTTTAAAAAATGAAATTACCTTTATGTTTTAATTCTAAAATTGATACATATTAATGACAAATCAACAGTAGAGAAACTTATAAAGAGTAAAATAAATTTTTGTCACAAAAATATCCATTGTTAACCCTGTAATGTCTGTGTACTTATATCTTTTACTATGTACACCCTAACACATAGTAACATATTCCCAAATTAGAATAATAGTAAACATACTCCTCTGATTATGTAAACCTAAATTTTTAAATTAGCAATGCATCATGAACATGTTTCTAATTTAATAATTCATAGAATTAGTATCACCATGTTTCATGGTCCCATACTGTCAGATTATAGGGTTTTCTGAATTTTTGACATTTTAAACAATATTCTACTTTGGAGAGTATGTTAAAATGTACAGAATGATGCACTAACTGGTGTTGAAGAAGAGTGGGTAAGGTATGCGTACCTTTATTATAAGTTTTATGGAATGTAGAATTAAGATATTGAAAAATTTAAAAAAAATAGGTTTCAATTGAATAATGAGGCATCTCTCTACTGTAAAACTCAACAACGCCAAAAGGTTAAAACTCTCATTTATTTTAATCCTAGGTGTAATTTTTCTGTAATTTATTTATATGTAGGTATACCATTTTTTCATGAATTTTCTTATCATTTTGAGGTAAATTTTGATATAATTTTACTAATGTGAATTTACTCGAGTACTTCATTTTTGGCTTGCTATTTCTGCAGTGCGGCAATAACTAGCCACAATCTCCTGCTATAATTTCTCAAAATGATCAATTAGACTTTAATAAGAAAATACTAATAACAGATATAGTAGTTCTATGTGACTTAACCATGCAAAATTATTTGTATTTCTCAGATTTAGTAAAAATAATAAGATGTGTTAGGTTACAATTATTTTAAAATTTATTTCTTAAGGAGGCATTATATTTTGAAGTAATTATAATCATTTTTACAAAATAACTGACGAGGCACTCTTTTATCTTGCTTCATGAGAAATTGCTTCGAGAATTACAGCCAAGAGTGCAGTGAAACTGAAGTGACTTTTAAGTTCTTCAAGATTTCAGTTTTGAAATTAAAGATGCTAAACCTGACATTTTTGTACTGCATTAAGCTGTTAAGTAATCATAATGCATTTTTAACTTTTTAGGTTAATATCAGTTTTTAATTATGGAATTTAGAATTAATGCTAAATTGCTCCAGCTGTAATACCAAATTTCCAATTTCACCTATACAAACCTATAACAAGTTATCAAGAAATAAAGAATGTGACTACATAGTTCACAAACTTTAAGATACATGCTTTTATTCCATTTGCACAACTTGACTTACTATATGAGTCTCGTTTCTATTGCTACAGAGGTAGTTTATTAATAGAACAATGCTTGTGTTTCAAAAAACTAATAAATATTGATAGGCATACACTGGCACAAACATTTTCAGTAGTTTGTATTTAGTTAAAAATTTCATCTCTGCAATAAAGTTCATCAATCTTTGTGGAAGGTTGATGTGTCTTAAACTCAGATTTATAAATGCTTGTCACACCAATAAAGTTCAGTCATTTAAGTATTTTGTAATTAGGTAAAGGTTAAATTCAAGCTTGGTTAATAAAGTCCTTAGGCAAATAAATAATGTTAAACAATTCACAATAGTGTTGCATAGTTTTAAAAAGTCTCTAATATGTAAAACAAGTAAGAATTGTAAACATCTATACATATTGTAGAAATTGCCAATATTAATTGAGGGTTATGATTTTATCTATATTTTAACATTTGTAAAATTTTAATCTTGTGGTTGAAATACATTCATGTTTACCAAGAGTAAACATGTTTGTAGTGTGTAGATATGTAAACTGTTAGTTATAAAGTAAAATCTTCAAAATAGTTTGAGATAAGAATACTCCTGAGCATACAAATTCAGAGAGAGTTAGATTCATACTAGTAATATCAATGAATTTTTTTTTAAATTTATAGAGCTTACATTGATTATTTAAATAATTAATTATTAGCCACATAATATTCTTCTTTTGTATTATGAAGTAACATATTGCTATGTATAAGAAATATTAGTTAAATTTCATACGTTTAAGGAACAAATAGTTGAAATGGGAAGATGAGGGCATTCACAGAATCATCTTAAAATTCATTTTATTTGGCTAATGTAATATGTATTTGAACATGTCTCAGAAGATAATAAAACCAACAGTTGAAGGGAACTTCTTTTGTTTCATGTTTATACCATAGCTCTATATCTGAAAATAATAGTCCATAAGTATATATATATTCTAAAGAGAATGCCAGCCCGGTTTCGTGGCTCATGCCTGTAATCCCAGCACCTTGGGAGGCTGAGGAGGGCAGATCACCTGAGGTCAGGAGTTTGAGACCAGCCTGGCCAACATGATGAAATCCCATCTCTACTAAAAATACAAAATTAGCTGGGTGTGGTGGGTTGTGCCTGTAATCCTAGCTACTTAAGAGGCTGAGGCAGAAGAATCACTTGAACCCAGGAGGTGGAGGTTGCAGTGAGTTAAGATCATACCATTACACTCCAGCCTGGGCAAAAAGAGTGAAACTCCATCTCAGAAAAAAAAAAAAAAAAATGCCAAGAAGATATACTACTACTATACTACATGTAACCATTTGGGTCTAACATACATAATGATTAAAAAGAAGATAAAATAATTCCATGTTTATAAATGTTATAAACAGGAAAAAGTAAATTATGTTATTAAAAATTAAAAACTTGTAATAAGAAGTTGTGAAAAGTAGTTAAAGAAAGCCCAATCATCATGAAGATCAGGACAGTGGTAAGTTTTGTGGGGAGGAAGCCATTGCATTGGTAATGTTGTGATAGTAATTTCCTGACCTGGGAGATCACTACATGGCTTTCATTTTATAATATTAGTGAAACTGTGCAATTAGGTTCTATATATTTTCCTTATGTACAGTATTTATACACTATAAAATTTTTTTAAACAACTATCTTCTTGGTGTTTTGAACAGAGGATTGGATGAAATGCACAAGCAAGGCAGCCGAACCAGAGATTTATTTTAAATGAGAGTACACATCACATGGTGGGAGTGCATTCCAGCAAGGGGCTCAAGAGTGTGAGTTACAGAATTTCTGGGGCTTAAATACCTACCCAGGAAAGAATTCCGAGGATGAGCCCATGGTGATAGCAATATTTCATTGAATGGTACTGCTCCTTGAAGAACAGAGATGACTAATAGGCAATGTGCCCAATATCTGCAAAGTATGGGCTCTTAGCAACTGTATTCATATTCACATAAACTCACTTTCAACTGCATGCAAATTAAGGGGCAGGACAATGCAAATTGAGGGGTGGTTTATTTTGAACTTTCCGGGAAAGTTACCCTCCTAGAGTCCTGGGAGCAGTTAGCTATGAGGAATAAGAAGAAACTTTCTTGCTGAATTCATCATATTCTATGTTCTCTTACAGAATAGAAATTTTTAGCAGACAAAGGAGTTGGTAGGGAGATATTTAGATAGTGGTGACTTCCTGGTTACTGCCATGGAAGGAGGTTGTAATTTCTGGTCGCTGCTATAGAATTTGTAAACTGTCATGGAGCTGGTGGGAGGGTCTTATGGTAATGAGTAATAAGGACAGCTAGCAATGGGTTTTTTTGTTTGTTTTTCTGTTTTTTAACCATCTGCTATTTCCTGCGCGTCTCTTCACTTTATGTCCAGAAAACAAATCCTGTGAGTTTCCTACCTCAATACTATCAACTACTCCGCTTGAAGACTAGTATGCTAAACACTGAACCCTCATGGCTACTCTCCATGAACCTGAACACTTCTGTTCCACAAGTTGACTATGTTCCAAAGTTAGCTATGTTTGTTTATAGAGTAAGAGGTATTTTTTAAAAAATTATACTTGCTAATACAAGTGTATAGTTTAATTAACTATTATGTAAAAAAGTAAAATATGCCCATGAAAAGAAAAAATGATTTTTATAAAAGTTCAGTGAAATGTTCCCAAAAAAAAGATTTGTATAAAAACTTAGAGCATTAATTTTAGGAAACAGTTAAGGAGAGCATCCATAAAAATCTAAGTGATTCCTCTATACTTTGCAAGTATCTTTAATTTAATGTTATATTTTAAATATCAAACTCTATGTTATAGGATATGTATTATGATTGCATTTTATATAGGGAAATGATATGGGATTCTAATCAGCAAAATCAAAGAAAAAACTTAGCCATGATGATATCCATTACATTTTTGTTTTCAAATAAAGGCTTGGTTTTTGAAAAAGACCTGATATCCTATTATAATTAATGAATCAGTATGTGGCTTCAGTGTGGTTTCAAAGTTTTATGCGTGTGTGTGTGTGTGTGTGTGTATGCTTGTAAAATTAAAAGTTTGTATTTCCAAGTGTAAGTTAGTTTTTCACTTATCCAACTGAAGACTGCTTCTGATTCAATAACTTACCAGGGTTTTTATTGGATTTCCATTACTAAATCAGTCATAAAAATAAGCAGTTGTGTGTTGTTCTTTTGTCCTTAGATTTTTTTTTTTTACACAATGGATATTTTTCCACTTCACTCTTTAATTTTTTTGAGAATAGGATCTTTACTGAATGAACAGTAATATATGTAATGAATACACTATTCATGTGGCATAAATCAGCAAATATTTATCATTGCCTATGTTTGCCAAGCACCTTTCTAGAAACTGATCCCTTGAAAACATATCTTTTGAGGAATATATCATTCTTTTAAAAAGTGTCTAAGTTACCATCTCTGTGAACTCAGTCCAGAAAGGCACTCACAAGAGAAAAGAGAGTTGTTGTGAGCTGACAGACTTAGTGAAATGTGTTTAACATAGAAGTAAATTTGTCTCTATTTTTACTTGTAAAATTATCTATAAATTCCCTCATATGTTCCTTTTTACATTTTATGATTTTTTGTTGGTTTTTAAAATATATATTATTTAATTAGCATTATTTTAGTATGGAATTCCAGGTATAAATATAAGATTATTTTCACAATACGTAACCAATTATTCCTGTGCCAGCTATCAAATAACCCACACTTTCCTTACATATATGAACTGACATATCTATCATCTGTAGGTCTGTTTTTAGGTTTTCTATTCTGCATTGTTCTCTGCCTGACTATTCCTACCTCTGTATTAAAATATTTCAATGAATATCGTTTGTTAAAACACCAAGAATTCATGTTTATTCTAAAAAATAATTAGGATTACATATTAGTTACCCCCAAATAATAGTCACTATTATTTTATTACAATCACATTAATAAAGCAAATTAATTTGCAAGCATTGCCATTTTTGTGATATGTGATCATCATATAAACATAGTTAATATGTTTTTACTTCATTCCATTTTTCTTCTGTATATTGGAGTAAAATTTTAAGTATTTCCTCTTTGGTTCCTATCTATATCTTGCTAATGTTTTTATATATTAAAATCATTAGAATACATTTATTTTTACTAAAGTAATAAATAAAACTATTGACATCTAAAGATTTATTTTTACAATGCGTTGTAATTAACCTTTCTGCTCAAATTTCATTCTTTCTCAAGGTATCAGAGCATAATGGAGACAATAATATTGTTGCTTACTATAGATTCTTTAGTTTCCTTACTTCCTTGTCTCTTTATTTTTACTCTGTGGTATTTGCTGAAGTTTCCAAAGCAGTATGAAATAGTACTGTTGTAAAAATGCATATTAGTCCATTCTTACATTGTTATGAAGAACTACCCGAGACTGTGTAATTGATGAAGAAAAGAGGTTTAATTGACTCACAGTTCTGCAGTCAGTACAGGAGGCATGGGTAGGGAGGCCTCATCAAACTTATAATGATGGTGGAAGGGCAAAAGGGAAGTAAGCACATGGTGGCAGGAGAGAAAGAGCAAAGGGGAAAGTCCTACACACTTTTGAACAACTAGATCTCATGAGAACTCAGTCACCATAGGGAGAACAGCAGGGGGGAAATCCGTCCCCATGATCCAGTTACCTCCCACAAGGTTCCTCTCCCAACAATGGGAATTACAATTCCACATGCAATTTGTGTGGGGACACAGAGCCAAACCGTATCAACATGCATAATTTTCTAATTGCTGATATCCATGGAAATATCTCTACTTGAAGAATGGCAAATTATTTTTTAATTACAATGCCAAATCTAATCAATTAATAGTAGTTACTCTGGTAAATGTGTTGTGAAGGTTTCTAAAGTGAGGTCTAAGCTAAACAGAAAATAATAGCATGGTTAGTTAACAATGTCTGTCACATATATGGAGGTAAAGAAGAAATAAAGTAACACCTATTTGCCATCCCTGTTTTAATATTTAATATTAATGATGCAATATTTTGGAAGAAAGTTTTAACTAGATTCATTAAAAGCTCTGAAATGTTCAAAATATTTCCAATTTTAAATAATGTATGCTAAAATTTTTTTGATAGGATAAGAAAGAAAAGTTCTTTATGTTCAAGAAATCACATCACAATGTTAACATTACCCTTTTACACAGTATAGCCAAGGGTGATGATCTCAGAGCAACTCAGAGCAAATCTTTGACCTAATGACCTGGCTCATCCAGGCTTGTGCCTCTGAGGTTCAAAATAGCCAGTGGAAGTAAGAAGGATTATTCATGTTTGAATTGTACTTTAATCCTGAAAATGTTCACCACCATAGAGAAAATGATATACAGTCATGCATCACTTAACACTGGGGACATATTCTGAGAAACATATTTTTAGGCAGTTTTTTCATTATTCAAACATCATAGAGTATATGTAAATAAACCCAGATGATATAACCTACTACACAACTAGGCTATATATTATAGCCTGTTTCTCGCAGGCTACAAACCTGTATAGCATGTTACTGTACAGAATTCTGTAGGCAATCATAACACAATGCCAAATTATACAGTAAAACTACAGTATAAAAGATAAAAAATGGTACACTTCTATAGGGCACATACATAAATGAAGCTTGCAAGACTGAAAGTTGTTCTGGGTAAGTCATTGAGTGAGTGGTAAATGAAAGTGAAGGTCGAGGGCATGAGTGTGTGCTAGTTTAGACTTTATAAGAACTGTTCACTTGGGCTACTCTATAAAAAACTTTTATTTCTTCACTAATATATTAACCTTTACTTATTGTAACTTTTTTCACTTTATAAGCTTTTTAATTTTTTTTTAGCTTTTTGACCCTTTTGAAATAACACTTAGCTTAAAACACACACACATTTTATAGCTCTTTACAAATATTCTTTGCCTAGGCTCAGTGGCTCATGCCTACAATTTCAGCACTTTGGGACACCAGAGTGGGAGGATAGCTTGAGGCCAGGAGTTCAAAAGCAGCCTGAGCAACAAAGTGAAATCTCATCTCCACAAAAAAATTTTAAGTATTAGCCAGGCACAGTGTTGTTGTGTGCCTGTAGTTTTAGCTGCTCGAAAGGCTGAGGCAGAAGATTGCTTGAGCTCAGGAGTTTGAGTCTGCAGTGAACCATGATGGCCCCACTGCACTTCAGAGTAGGTGACAGAGAAAGACCCTGTCTCTAAAAAGAAAAGGAATATATATACATATACATATATGTGTGTATATATACATACACATATATGCATATATAAATATATATAGATATATGTGTATATATACATAGACATATATGCATATATAAATACATATACATATATGCATATATAAATATACATGTATGTCTGTGTATATATACACATATAAATATGTGTGTGTTTATATAAATATATACATGCCACAGCTGAGTGAAATATCATCACTATGAGGCACATAACTGTATAATACTTAGGTTGATTTAGGGTCAGGGAAGGGTGTTGATGTAACTTCAAAAATAAAGTATAAATTCAGGAACTTCTGTTTATCATCTCAGCAGATAAGAAGTGAGAAAAAAAACCCGTATTATCTATTTTTGTATAACCACCTACCCTTAAGCTTAGTGGCTTAATACATCATTCATTTCATGATCTATCAGGGTTCTGTTGTTTCATAGGATCACCTTGGCCTCACTTGAAGTCTTTTAAACAGTTGCCTATAGACTTCAGCTGGTGATGTTGTTACTTGGGGCTCAAATATGATGCTGAAATGTTTGGGTCTCTCCTCCCAGTTATATAATTGCAGTACCTCTCCCTTTCACATGTTATTTGCATGGGCTTTTGCACATGGTCTCTCTAATAGGGTAGCTAGGCTTTGCATATGGACAGTTAAGTTTCCAAAATCAAAAGACCCAAGACAGATGAAACAGAAGCTGCTAGTTGCCTTAAAGGCAAATATTGAAAAGTCCTCTTAAAAGGCATTATGCCAATTCCACCATATTCTATGGGTCATTGCAAGCCACAGATCATCTTTGGAGATTAGCTACCACAGTTTACCTTCTAGTCCCCAGATATTCGTAACCTGCTCACACAAAAAATATTCAGAACCAAGAACCCCACATGCCTCATTCTACTGTGGCATCAGGCTCAGTCAAGAAGCTCAGAACATCTTCATTTATTTACTTTAATTTTATTAATATAGTTTTTAATTGACAAATCATAATTGTATACATTTATGGGGTACCATGTGATGCTTTGTTATATGTATACAATGTGAAATGATTCAATCAAGCTAATTAATATATCCATCACCTTATTATTTTTTATGACGAGACATTTGAAATTTACTCTCTTATTTTGAAAAACACAATACAGTCTTATCGACTGTAGTCACCACATGCACTGGACCTCAAAACTTATTTTTCCTGTCTGACAAACTTTGTACCCTTTGACCAACTCCCCATTCTTTTTTTTCCCCCACCTCCAGCCTCGGGTAACTCTCATTCTAATTTCTACTTCTATGAGTTCAACATTTTAAATTCCACGTATAAGTGAGATCACGTAATATTTGTCTTTCTGTGCCTGGCTTATTTCACTTGGCATAGTGTTTTCCAGTTTTATCCATGTTGTCATAAATGACAGGAATTCCTTCCTTTTTAAGGATGAGTAGTGTCTGTGTGTGTCTGTGTGTGTGTGTGTGTGTGTGTGTATATATATATCTTTTCTTCCATTCATCTGTTGATGGATACTTAGGTTGTTTTCCAGTTTTATGCATGTTGTCATAAATGACAGGAGTTCCTTTTTAAGGATGAATAGTGTGTGTGTGTGTGTGTGTGTGTGTGTGTATGTGTATATGTATGCGTGTGTGTATATATAGATCTTCTTTATCCATTTGTCTGTTGATGGACACTTAGGTTGATTCTATATCTTGTGACTAATGCTGTAATGAACATGGAATTGCACATATACTTTCAACATACTGATTTCATATGTACCCAGAAATGGGATTGCTAGATCATGTAGTAGTTCTAACTTTATCCTTTTGAGAAACCTTCGTATTGTTTTCCATAATGGCTGTACTAATTTACATTTTCCACCAACAGTAGTACATCTTTATTTAAATGAATTCAAGGTGTAAATGAGGTTTCCTGGGTAGTTAGAGTTCCTCCTGACCTGAAGACTTATGAACTAGCATGACAAGTTATCTGTCCCCTGCATACACAACATAAAATTATGAAACAAGTACAGGAGAACTGAATAAACAATAACAACAACAAATGAGATGTAAAAATGAGAGGAATATAGCAGATCCTGGTCCACTGCAATGCTAAAATCCAGGCAGGTTGACAGTTGCCACTGTTCCATTCATTGGTCTCCAGTTTTATTCCCTGGTTCTTCTCAACAAAGCTCTGCCTACTGGGCTCTAAACTCTTCCATTTTCTGTTAAAAAAAAAATGCATTTTTTTTAGTTTAGTTTAGTTTAGGTGCATTTAGTTTCCAAGGCTAGTTCCTGCCTATAGGAAGTTGAAGGCTCAAAGATTTCTCTGCATTGCCCTTATTTTCAAGCTCTATACATTTCTTCAAAGTATTTCAAACTTTCTGTGTATCAAATTATAATTCACTTCGTTAAAGAGAAGCCATGCCCAACAATCTATCTGAGAGAATTCTCTCTACCTTGAGCTAAGGGTCAAGTTGCTAAGGGATGACACTTTAAAGACTTTTAGAAGCTCTTTTATCTAGAAGAGAGGGTCTAAGGCCATGCTCATAAAATTCTTTAAAAAATGTGTGTCTAGCTGAGAGGATTTATGAACACGCACTGTCTTAAATCTTTCTGAAGTCTTACAAAAGAGCACTACAGCCACACCTTTGGGATATTAACCCTGATGCCATATCTCACTGGCAGAGCTATGACTTTGATATTTTGCCTTAGATTATTTCTTTTGTTGAGATATGTGTGAAATAGTTTTATTCTCAAATCCATCTGGTCCTTACATGGAAATGTATTTTCTAGATTCTACTTAAAACTGAAGTGTTTCTTATTAGTTTATTTCCCTATATCAGATGACAGGCAGGTGATAGCTAGCTACCTCATAGAAACTAGTTGGCACTTTCAGAATTCTGCCTGGATATTTTCTTACCCAAATTCTTAATTCAATTGGGTATTTTTTTTTTAATTTTCCACATTATTATAGGTATTAACACTTTTTTCCAGCTTGGAAGCAATGGGGAAGTGATATGGGAAGTGCGATCAGGAAGATCAGCAACCCATAGAGGACAATTCGCTTAGCAGAAGCCATTGACTGTCTTCATTCAAAGAGCACTTCTTAACCTTTTCACATCTAGAGAAAGGGTTGCCTGTGCTAGTAAAGGAGGGTCAACACAATGAAAGGGTTCAGAGTCCTAAGCTTGAAATGTTATCAACACATAGAAATGATACTTACTGAAAGAGATAAATACCCCCAATACACTGACTTGATCATTACACACTCTATGCATGTAAAAATTACACACACTCCGTAAATACATAAAACATTATATATCAACGAAATAAAATAATGTATCTTAAAAATTGCCCAAATGACTGTATTATAGCAAGCTTCAGGGGCTTCTTCCCAGTCAATACCTTAGCTTGTACATTATCCTCTGCAAGATTATGAATATAATTTGTGGAATAATTCAGTGATCTCTAGAAGTTTATGACTGGAGTTTGTATTTAGTTTTTAGAAAGTCAGTTCTGTTGCTATAGCAGACAGTGGTTTCTTTCAGGGCAGTTATAGAAGCTTTTGGATCCTTACCAAAGTCTGAGGATAATTAAAAACCTTATGCTTTCATTTAATTTCTCCGAGTTCTTCAATGTACCTAATTGGAAGTAATCTATTATATGCCATATATTCAATTATGTCATTATTTTCACTACTGCAGCCTTTTTTTTGGTTACCTAATTCTGTAGGCAGTTGCAACCTCTTCGTAGTGAAAGCCTCCATAATTTCACATTCGTGCTTTGCGTTGCTGTTGGCCACAATGCACAAAAGTTGGTAAGAAAAACTGAACATGGCATAGGCAAAAACTAGGACAAACTGGAAACTACTGGCACATCTCATTGCCTCTAACAGTGATGCATTCCAAGTCTAGTGTCTATTACTTCATTTACACATCTCAAGTCTCACACAACTTTCTTCCTGTTTCTTTTCCTCTTTGTTTTTGGTTAATAGTAACTTAGAACAAAGGAGAAAGAACAGAGATTATCAGAAATGCAGTTTCAGCTGAGATTAATATGCTTCAAAACCACTGCAGTGGATCCATTTAGAAAAGTTACTAGCTGAGCCAAGTTGTCACAGACAAGACTGTCACACTTTTGTGAGTTTGTTTTTTTGTTTGTTTGTTTGGTTTTTTGAGAGGGAGTTTTGCTCTTGTTGCCCAGGCTGGAGTGCAATGGTGCCATCTCAGCTCACCACAACCTCTACCTCCCTGGTTCAAGTGATTCTCCTGCCTCAGCCTCCTGAGTAGCTGGGAATGCAGGCATGTGCCACCATGCTCAGCTAACTTTGTATTTTTAGTAGATACGGGGTTTCTCTGTATTGGTCAGGCTGGTCTCGAACTCCTGACCTCAGGTGATCCGCCCAAAGTGCTGGGATTACAGGAGTGAACCACCACGCCTGGCCTTTATGAGCCTTTTAGGTCCTCAATGTTTGTTAAAATGTATTAACCTTGTTTTTACATTATCATAAAATTTGTTTTAAACAAAATGAACAAAAAATATTCATAGTTATTTTCAGGATGTTAAAGAATTAGAAAGATTAAAAGGAAAAAGCTGTTCACCACTCAGGTGACAGGCTTGGAAGACATGGAATCAATAATTTGAGAAATGGCGGTGATAAACATTATGGATGGAATCTACAGCAAAGTTAGACAGGATGATAAGGGGGTGCTGGGATTTGAGTGTGGAGCCCTGAGACATGGCAGTACCATAAATGAAGAGGTTTTGTGGTCTGTGGCAATAACGGTGGTCGTGGGGGTGTGTATGTGTGTGTTGGTGAGTGTGTGTGTGTGTATGTGTCTAGTATGCAATATGAAACTGTTCCTTGAATTGTTCTTGAATTTGAGTCTTTGCAGTGTGTCAATGAGAGATTAAATAAAAGAGTACTTTGTACATAGTCTAATATAGAATCTATTTGTGCCAACAACTTATTAAATTTTAAGCCTTGGGTTTTAAAAAAAATAGTTTTATGTTATTTTTGAGGTTGGCAATTCTATGAAAAATTTAAAAACAAAATGAAATTGCTCTGTTTTCAAAATGGGTACCTTTGAATGACTACCCAAGATAGCTTAATGTATAAAATGAGTATTATGAGGTCTTCTTAGGAAAAGCACTAGATATTTGATGGAGGAGCCAGAAAAAGTAAAAGAGTTAATAATTCATTTTACCTAGTCATGCTTATAACCTGTTAGAACTTAAAGTCTTGCAGATTCGGAGACAGTGGAAGATTGTATAAAAAATAATGGGCATAGGAAAGCCACAGTGAAATCAGATGCTAAAAAGCATTGCAGTGAACAAATATACCTCATAAAGAGGGCATTGCCTTTACACTTTGTAGTGTGTTGCAATCACTCATATGATTCTCAAGAGGTGATGAGCGACAGGAAGAAAACGCAATGTGCTTTTGTTGCTTTCTCTCCATTAGTTTTTTTTCCCAGGTGCACATATGAACTTTACATCAGGCAGTGTTCAGTTAAGGCAAGAGCTTCTTGTTACAGTGATGGCATGATTCACCCTGTAAGGCAAGTTTTAATGAACAATTACAGGGCTTTTTCTGGGAAAGCTGGACTAAAGGAAAGCTAGTCACAGAGAGTATTGGTAAAGCCTTAGTAGTCAGGATAACGCTTTTACATAAGTAAAGATATATAAACAGGTTTTGATCTTACAACTATAGCTCTGTTTTTGGTTGCTTGCATTTTGCAATAAACATGATTTTTCCTCTGTGCAAATGAGTCCCTGTTGTCTCTCTTTCTTCTTATAAGGATACCAGTCATATTGGATTAGGGCCCCACTTCAAATGCTTCGTTTGAACTCAATAACCTTTTTTTTTTTTTTTTTTTTTTGAGACGGAATCTCGCTCTGTCGCCCAGGCTGAAGTGCAGTGGCGCGATCTCAGCTCACTGCAAGCTCCGCCTCCCAGGTTCACACCATTCTCCTGCCTCAGCCTCCTGAGTAGCTGGGACTACAGGCGCCGGCCACCTCGCCCGGCTAATTTTTTGTATTTTTTAGTAGAGACGGGGTTTCACCATGTTAGCCAGGATGGTCTCGATCTCCTGACCTCGTGATCCACTGGTCTCGGCCTCCCAAAGTGCTGGGACTACAGGCTTGAGCCACCACGCCCGGCCTCAATAACCTTTTTTAAAGACCCGATCTCCAAATATAGTAAGGTATTTGAGGTACTGGGAATTGGGACTTAACATCGGAATTTTGGGGAGATGCATTTAAACCCATAAGAAACTTTTTAAATTAGAAATACGAGGTCAATGCATGTAGCTTTTTTTCAAAATATCTTGATGAAATCATGTATGCATATTCAAATAAATTATTAAAATTATGCTTCACCCAGATTTCATAATGTGTACTTGTTTTTGAGTCTCACGATAGCATGGGATTCTTGTTAGTATCATTATTTTTAAATAAGATGGAAAAGATCAAAGAGATTAAGTGAATTGCCTTTTTCATTAAAGGAGAAAGTGGAATGCCAGGATTCGACCCTTGTTTTGCTGACTTTAGTACTCTTCTTACTTTAGCAGCCTCTGGATTTTATTCAAGATACGTTAATAACTTGTGAATCAACATCAGGAATTGGCAGATGGTGCTGAGCTGTATACATCATTCAGTTTAATTACATTTAATTGGAATGATCAAAATGGGCATATGCAGGAACACAGATAATATGTATTTAAAAACTCACTAGGCTTATTAATGTGAGATTTGAATAGTCCATTAAATTGTATTTTTCAAAGCCTTAATTTCTTATAAGCCTTTCTTAGAAGTTTTCTTTAATTAGAAACTTGATTACAAAATTGAATTTCTACAAATGCACAGTATATACCCAATTCTAGTTTAGTGTTGATCGTAAAAGATGTACATAATATAGTTTTAAAATTAAACTGTCAAAAGTAGCCCTCTATCTTTAAAAATTATAAGCTATGAATTAAACCAGTTATCTAAAGGGAACACAAATCACATAGGCTTTCATGGATTGTTAACATGTGATGTGTACTGGCATTGAATTATTGCCACGGTGAATATATTAAATGAAATTCCTGAAATCCATGAGGTCCCTTAACTGAAGCTATACATTCCCATCAAGTTTAATTGAAAAATAAAAATAAAAGAGGAAAACTTCTTAGTCACTCCTCAGTAATGGAACCAAATAGGACTCCTGAACATTGACTTCCAGGTTTTGTCACACAAAGGCAGAAGCAACTAGTCTACAGTTTCTGCCTTATGCTTGTGATCTTCATTCTTGTTTGATTTTCCTAGGTTTGCTGCAATTGCATCTCTCAAACCCACCCTTTCAGTTCGGTTACTTGTTCTAACACTCTCCCTGTCTTTGTCTTTGATTCTGTTTGGTACATTTTTCCCAACCTACCACAGACAGTGGCCACATCACACTTTATCCCAGTGCTCAGCACATGGCACAGGTCCCTGCATTCCAACTTATATCCAGTGACTGAGTAATTGAAAACTGCTATTCTTTAAGTGCCTATGGTTTACTGGGCAACAAACTAGGTGATTTATATCAATTTATTCCTTTCAACAACCCAAAGAGGGGAACTTTAGTATTTATAATTTAACTATTATTTTCAGAAAGTTTAGAAACTGAGATCATTTAAAAAGCTTATTCAAGCCATTTACATAGCTAAACTAAGAACTTTATCTGTACATTGAAATGTTGTCAAAGGAACATTGACTTTGTAGAAAAGTAGAGCTTCATTGACATATCAGGTCTGTCATTTACCATTGAAATCTTAGTTTACTCATCTTTAAAATGAAAAGATAAATGATGTTTATTATAGAATATTGAAAGAATTAAGTACAAAAAATAGGCAAAGTTCTTATAATATTATTTGGAACAAGGTATATCATCAATCATGATAACTTTTGCACTTTTATGATTGTGCTATTATTCCACCATTCAGCACTGCTGAATTACTCTAAGAATAAATAGGGTTACCCTGGGATAATAGCAGCTGCCTAAATCTGAATTTCTCCACGTCTTCCCAGATATACATAATATAAATAAAATAAAAAAGAAATATGAAATAAAAATGCATATGCTTTACAGTTTAGCAATAGCAGGATGCAGAGATTTTAGCAATTAAAATTATTTACAGAGAAAGAAACACAAAATTTCGGCAGTGCATCCTGTGGGTACAAAGAATGACAGAGCAGAGTCTTAGAGACTCTGCAAAAGAGGCAAAGGGAATGAAGGACTTAGACAAAGTACAGGTAAAGTCACCAACAGAAAGGCTAAAACTAACTCCTAGACACTTGGACACACATCTGGGACTTCATAGTTCACAATGCTGTTAGGTTGGTGCAAATGTAATTGCAGTTTTTGCATTGTTGAAATTTGCCATTTGATATTGGAATACATTCTTAAATAAATGTGGTTATATTATACTTCATTTTAATGTACATTTCTTGCTTTTCTTTGCTAATGACTTATTACTTGCTGTTTATTTTATATTTATTTTAGACTACGGAAATGATATTAGACAAAAGGTAATTTTGAGCGATTTTCTTATTTGAGTTCAAAATGGGTCATAAAGCAGCGGAGACAATGTGCAACACCAACAATGCATTTGGCCAAGGAACTGCTAACAGACTTACAGTGCAGTGGTGGTTCAAGAAGTTTGCAGAGGAGACGAGAGCCTTGAAGAGGAGTGTAGTGGCTGCCATCAAAAGTTGACAATGGCCAGTTGAGAGCAATCATCAAAGTTGATCCTTTTACAACTACACAAGTAGTTGCCCAAGGACTCCACGTCCACTATTCTATGGTCATTTGGCATTTGAAGCAAATTGGAAAGGTGAAAAAGCTTGATAAATGAGTGCCTCATGAGCAGAGCGAAAATTGAAAACGAAATTGTTGCTTTGAAGGGTCATCTTCTCTTATTTTGTGCAATAACAATGAACCATTTCTCAACCAGATTGTGACATGGGAGGAAAAGTGGATTTGGGGAGGGCAGGATGTGAGGGAGAGGATTAGTAGGGCAAAGAGCTAATGCATGCTGGGCTTCATACCTAGGTGATGGGTTGATAGGTGCAAACAAACCACCATGGCACACATTTACTTATGTGACAAACTGTGTAACAAGCTTGCACATCTTGCCAATGTCCCCCAGAACCAAAAAATAAAAAAAGAAAAGAAAAATAGATTTTATACAACAACCAGCAATGGCCAGCTCAGTGGTTCAAACAAGAAGCTCCAAAGCACTCTCCAAATCCAAACTCGCACCAAAAAAAGGTCACATTCACTGTTTCATGGTCTACTGCTGGTCTGATCCACTACAGCTTTCTGAATCCCAGTAAAACCATTACATCTGAGAAGGATGCTCAGCAAATCAATGAGATGCACTGAAAACTGCAATGCCTGCAGCGGGTATTGGTCAGCAGAAAGGACCCAATTCTCCACGATAACACCCGACTGCACGTCTCACAACCAACCCTTCAAACGTTGAACGAAATGGGCTATGAAGTTTTGCCTCATCTGCCATATTCACCTGACTTCTTACCAACCCACTAGCATCTTCAGCCACCTTGACAGGGAAAACCCTTCCACAACCAGCAGGATGCTGGAAATGCTAAGAGTTCGTCGAATCCTGAAGCATGGATTTTTATGCTACAAATAAACAAACTTATTTCTCATTGATGAAAAATGTGTTGATTGTAAAGGTTCTTATTTTGATTAACAAAGATACATTTGAGCCTAGCTATAATGATTTAAAATTAAATCATTATTTAATTTTGATTAAATCGTGGTGCCAAACCACGATTACTTTTGCACCAACCTAGTAGCTACATAAAAGAGATGTAAATCACAAGTGGCACCCTTAGAGAATCATTGCTTCTGGTAGAAAATGAGTTATATAAAGAAAAGTATGCCCATTGGAGACATGACAATGACGAGAAAAAAAAAAAAGACATTTAAAAGGGGAAAAATGAAGCCATGCTAGACTAAGGAAAAACTGTAAGATATTCTAACCCCTCTTCTTTCCCCACCACCACTGTTAGTAATCTCACCATTGAAAAAACTACATTTACTAAACGGAGCAAACAAGGTATGTGCTCTTAAATTAGAAAGACTTCATGAAACACCAAGAAATAGAACAACCTCAGACTAACTTTGTATAAAGCTACTGTATTAAGTATAGAGAGAATAAAAATAAACTGATAATAAAGATTTTCACAACCAAAGAACTTCAAAATGAAAGGCAATTGTGACACACCTTTCTAAATCCTCAAACAAGCATAAACAAATGTCAAACAAAAATGGAATATAAAAATTCAAAAATTAAGAGTGGATTTGGATCAAATATTTACAAAAACGGGATTAAATACAATCAGAGTTGATTCAATGAAAGAAAAAAAATAAGTTGAAATAGAGTCAATTTTAACTTTAAAATGAAAAATAAGAATTTCTGAAAATACTGATTAAAAAAATACAGAACTAATGTCACACATTTTAAGCAGTGACCTTAGATTCGTAACTAAAAACGCTAGAAAAAAGTGATTAAAAATAAAACACAATAAGGAAAATAATACATGTTGGAGAACAAAAAAAGCAAATAACAGAAAAGTAGTAGATCATATTATAAATGAAACCATGGTTCTCTGAACAAAGTAGACAAATGAGTAACTAATTTGATTAATAAAGGGAGAGAAAGCACCAATATAAAAAATTTTAAAAAATGAAAAATAAATATCCACACGTAAGAAATTTAAAAAAACGTAAGTTACTACTTGGTATACTATTATACAAATATGAAAATCTAGATGAACAAAATAACTTGCTAGGCAAATATATTTTTCCAAAATAAATCACAACAGAGGATTAAAGAGACCAATTTGTACATCCATGGAAATATATAAAGTTATACAGCAGATACTTCATTGAAAAGCATTTAGTGCTAGATGGTTTTACAGAGACATTCAACAAATCTTTGAGGAAGAGGTAGTATTACTTCTAAATAACTTCAGACCATTACAAAAAATTCCAAATTCATTTTATAGACAAAATATAAATTTGCTACATTAAATGACAAACATAGTACAAAAATAATAGGTAAATATCACTTATGAATATTGACCTAAGTTCTATACAAAACTAGAAAAATAAAAACAATTAAAAAACAAAGTAAAAGAATGATTATAAACATAAGAGCAAAAATTAATAAAATATAAACTGGACAAATAGATAAATCAATGAAATCAAAAGCTATTTTGTAATGGTCAATATAATGGATACAACTCTAGCCAGATTTATTAGGGATTAAAGAAGAATATCATTGAAAATACTAGACTCAATTACAGTCAATGAGAGAATGTCATGAAAAGGTTAAGCCAGCATATAAAAAACACAAAATTTATGAATTCTTCAAAAATAAAAAATTACAAAACTGTTCCAATCATAACTAGATCCTCCGAACAACCAGTATTTCTCAAAGCTTATGAACCTGTAATTAAAATTCTCACTACAAATATATCACTAGTAAAGAACACTAGTAAATACTAAACTAATTTAAAGAAGAAATATAACAAGTTCTCTACTATTTATCACAAATATTAGATGAGGCAGGAAGACTTTTAAACTCATTCGTTGAAACCAGCATTATCCTTAATAATAAAGCAAAAAAACATAAGAAAACTAGAGACAGGTACTCATCAACATAAATGCCAACATTCTTAACAAAATATTAAGTGATTATATATATATATATGATTATACATCATGACCATATGTGTATTTTTTCCTAGAAATGAAATATTCAATATTCAAAAATAGATTAATGCAGTTCATCACATGAACACATAAGTAATAAAAAAGATATGATTATTTCAATGGATGCAGAAGTAACATTGACAAAATTTTCAACCCTCATAAATGGTAAACATTCTTTAAAAACTGGTAATAATAGCAGGGCGCGGTAGCTCACACCTGCAATCCTAGCACTTTGGGAGGCCGAGACGAGCGGATCACGAGGTCAGGAGATGGAGACCATCCTGGCCAACATGGTAAAACCCCGTCTCTACTAAAGATACAAAAATTAGCCGGGCATGGGTGTGCATGCCTCTAGTCCCAGCTACTTGGGAGGCTGAGGCAGGAGAATCGCTTGAACCTGGGAGGCAGAGGTTGCAGCAAGCCGATATCACACTACTGCACTCCAGCCTGGGTGACAGAGTGAGCCCCTATCTCAAAAAAAGAAAAGTAACATTGGTATTACTGAGAAGGCTGAGGCAGGAGAATCGCTTGAACCTGGGAGGCAGAGGTTGCAGCAAGCCGATATCACACCACTGCACTTCAGTCTGGGGACAGTGAGACTCCATCTAAAAAAAAAAAAAAAAAAAACAGAGAAACTGGTAATAATATAAGGATATTAACTCAAATTTATAAGGGGCAAATATATGAAACCTACACCTAACATCATACATGATGGTAAAGACTGAAAGCTTTCCCCAAAAGATCAGGATCAAATTAGCCTGGCAGTCTCAGTATTTACAGTGGCACTAGAAAAGATAATAAAAACATACAGATTAGAAAAAGTTATTTTAGGCAACATAATTATATATTTAGACAGTCCTAAGGAATCTACACACACAAAAAAATAAAACTCATTGAATTTAATAGGCAGAATACAAGGTTGTACACACAAAAAAGTGTAATTCTATATTCTAATAATGAACAATTGTAAATTGACGTTAAATACAAACCAACAAAAATATGAAATATAAAATACGGATAATATAACAAAGTATCTATCAGATCTGTGCACTGAAAACTACAAAACCTTGTTGAGAGAAATCAAATACCTAAATGAATACAAAAACATACCAATCAGGTTCATGAAACAGCAGACTCAAAATACACATCGTTGGTCACGTGCAGTGGCTCACGCCTGTAATCCTACCTCTTTGGGAAGCCGAGCGGGGCAGATCACTTGAGGTCAGGAGTCCAGGACCAGCCTGGCCAACATGGGGAAACCCCCTCTCTACTGAAAAATACAAAAATTAGTCGGGCGTGGTGGTGGGCGCCTGTAATCCCAGCTACTCCGGAAACTAAGGCAGGGAGAATCGCTTGAACCCGGGAGGCAGAGGTTGCAGTCATCAGAGATTGTGCCACTGCACTCCAGCCTGGGAGACAGAGCGAGACTCCATCTCAAATAAATAAATAAATAAATAAAATATTGTTAAGCGAGGTAAACAACACCATTAAAAAGTGGGCAAAGGACATGGACTTCTTAAGACATACATGCAGTCAACAAGCATATGAATAAAAGCTCACTGATTATTAGAGAAATACAAATCAAAACCACAATGAGATGTCATCTTACACTAGTCAGAATGGCTACTATAAGAAAGTAAAAAAGCAGATTCTGGAGAGGTCGCAAAGAAAAAGGGGACACTTACACTCTGTTGGTGGGAGTGTCAGCTAGTTCAACCATTGTGGACAGCAGTATGGCGATTCTTCAAAGAGCTAAAAACAGAATTACCATTTGACCCAGCAATTCCTTTACTGATTATATACCCAGAGGAATATAAATATCATTCTTCTGTAAAGATACATGCATGTGAATGTTCATTGCAGCACTATTCACAATAGCAAATGAAACAGGAAAGGTTCCCTTGTCCCCCTTTGCCAGGCATGCGATGGGGATGTGGCTCGCCTTACCAGTGCCCCACTGCTCAGACCTCTAGGGGAGCACACAGAAGGGCAGGGTGTGGAGCTCCAACCCCATGGCAGTGTCTAGGCGTAAATGTTTACAGCTGAAGCCCCAGTGGGCGCGTGTTACAGGGTGCTCTTTTGGTGTGCCATCTACAGGCAGCTTGTGTTAACCAGCTCAATTAGACCTCCTTCCTTATCACAAGGACAGAGGGATTTCTGTATCCTGGGGTTTCTTGCTTTGGTGGACCGGAAGAATTGGATTACATGTGGGCTTGGAGAATGAATGTAAGGTTTTGTTGAGTAGAAGTGGCTCACAGCAGATGCGGGACCCAGAAGGGAGATGGTTTTCCCCTGGAGTCCTGCCGCTCGGTGGTCCCACTCTCGTCTGACCACTCTAGCCAAACTCCAGTTGTTCCCCAGGTCGATGGCCTGCTGGTCAGCTGGCCTGCCGGTGCCTGTCTTCGTGCTCTTCCTCTGGCGGGCTCTCGACGACCAGCCACTCGTGTCTTTTTCAGCCCATGTGTTTCTCACAATGTTCAGCTTTCTCGGGTTTTTATAGGCCCAGGATGGAGGTGTGGCAGGCCAGGTGGTCTTGGGAAATGCAACATTTGGGGAGGAAATGGCTGTCCTCACCTAGGTCTGTGGGGATGGAGCCCTAGCCAGGGACCCACCTTTCTCTACTCAGCACTTTTCTTCTTCCGTTCCATATCATTTAAAGGGACCACGCTCTTCCCTTCCCAGCACTCCTGTATCACAAAGACATAGAATCAACCTAAATGTCCCTCAGTGACAGACTGGATAAAGAAAATATGGTACATATACCACAAAATACTTTGCAGCCATAAAAAATAATGAGATCATGTCTTCTGCAGGAACATAGACGGAGCTGGAGGTTATTATCCTCAACAAACTAATGCAGGAATAGAAAACCAAATACCACATGTTCTCACTTATAAGAGGGAGCTAAATGATGAGAACTTATGAACACAAAGGAAACAGACATTGGGTCTGCTTGAGCTAGAGAGGGTGAGAGGAAGGAGGGGAGCAGAAAAGATAACTATTGGGTACTGGGCTTAATAACTGGGTGATGAAATACTATGTACAGGCCAGGCACAGTGACTCACACCTGTAATTCCAGCACTTTGGGAGGCCTAGGTGGGCAGATCACCTGAGGTCAGGCATTCAAGACCAGCCTGGGCAACATGGTGAAACCCCATCACTACTAAAAATACAAAAATTAGCTGGCCATAGTGGCGCATTCCTGTAATCCCAGCTACTGGGGAGGCTGAGGCAGGAGAATCACTTGAACCTAAGAGGTGGAGGTTGCAGTAAGCCGAGATTGTGCCACTGCACTCCAGCCTGGGTGACAGAATAAGATTCTGTCTCAAAAAAAGAAAAAAAAAAAAAAAGAAATAATATGTACAACAAACCTCCATGACACGTGTTTACCTGTGTAACAAACCTGAAATACAAGTTTAAGATGAGAGAAGACAGGAGAAAAAAGTGGCAGCTTTAACCAAACTGTCTTTTAAATTCAGTGCAAGTTCAATCAGGCCGTTTGTGTGTGTGTGTGTGTGTGTGTGTGTGTGTGTGTATATATATATACACCTGCAGGGATAAACAAGTTTATTCTACAATTTATTTGGAAATTCAAAAGACTTAAAATAACCAAAATGATTTTTACAAAGGAAGAATAAAGATAGAATACGTTATCTGATTCCAAAACTTATTTTAACCTAAAAGCACTTAATTAAATGTAGTATTGCTATAAAGACAGTTTCAAAGATCAGTGAAATAGAACAGATAATATATAAATGAACTGCACATATAATATCAATTTATTTTTATAAAGGTGTCATGGTAATTCAATGGGAAAAATGATAAACTTTTTAATGAACCAGGCTGTATTAACTGCATATTCATTTGGGAAAAAAAAAGAACTTTGGCCATTAACTCATGTCATAAACGTTAACCTAAAATAGGTCATAAAATGAATTGTAAAACATAAAGCTATATAACTTATAGTGGAATATATGTGAGAAAAGAGTTGCCAATATAAGATAGGCAAAGTTATCTTTGACATGACAAAAAGTAAAGAACCATAAAAGAAGAAAAAAGTAAAAAACTTTCAACTTCATCAAAATTAAAGACTTCTGCTTTCTGAAAGACACTGCTAAGGAAAATACCGAAGGCAAGATACAGACTGGGTAAGAAGTATCATAATACATTATCTGAAAATGTATATGTAATCTATTAAAAACTCATAACTCCATCATAAAAGAAAAACAACCCAAAAAAATGGGCAAAATATTAAAAAAAAAAAAACTCCACTAAAGATGTTATACAAATGGCCAATATAAGCACATAAAAAAACTAACCTCAGCAGTCAGTTCAATATGAACACGCATATTGAAACTAGAATGATACACCATCACAAAACCACAAAAATGTGTAAAAGATTGACAGTACTTAGTATTGGAGAGGGTATGAAGAAAATTGAACTCTCATACACTGTTAGTGGAGATGCAAAATGTTTCAGCCACTTTGTAGTACAGTTTGGCAGTTTCATATAAAATTAAAGACACACTATAAGAATAATTAATTTTACTTCTAGGTATTTCCCCAAAAGAAGTGAAACTATGTGTCTGCTCAAAGGCTTGTGTACACATATTCATTTTTTTGAGAGAGGATCTTGCTATGTTGCCCAGGCTGGAGTGCAGTGGCTATCAACAGGCATGTTCATAGCTCACTGCAGCTTCAAACTCCTTGCCTCAAACCATTCCCCCACCTCAGCCTCCTGAGTAGCTAGTATTACAAGAATGTGCCAGTGCACCCATTGTGTACAAATATTCATAATAGGTTTAGACATAATAACAGAAATTTTCCAAAATCAAAATGCCATCAAGAAAGAATCAACAAATTGCACATTCATAAAACTGAATAATATTCACAGCAATAAAAAAGTATGGATTGACTAGTAAAAATTATTATATATGAATCATTAAAGACACCAAGCTAAGCAAAAGAAGCCAGGCACACACAATTAAGTACAGGGTAATTTTATGTGTATAAAATTTTAGAATTGACAAAAATATATAGTGACACAAAGAAAAACATTTTTCATAGAATGCAAGTTTTCAGCAATCATGCAAAAGGACAACAGAGAAATATGAACATAACAAAAATGTTCTATATTTTGATTGTCTTGTATACTTTTCTCAAAATGTATCAACCATTCAATGCACCTAAATGAATGTATCTTATGTAAAATATATTTTAATAGTAATTTGACATAGGATTCATATTGACACACATAAATTAAAATGTCTTGAATAAAATGATTTTTGAGTCTGTGTTGATTGCAGATAAAGAGAAAGACAAGTATGCTATACACAAATCCTTTTCTAACAATAGAATACTCACTAAAACATACAAAATAGATTATAAATTGGAAAATTACTATTTTAGAATTAATGCAGTAAACTTCATTCTGGTGAAAATTTATCAGTAGATGATAAAACGTAGAGTGGAAACAGTCTCCAATAGCACCCCCACAAACTCCTTATTAATGACAGGAGGAGAACAGTAACTAAATGGTGGAGGAATGAGAAAACACAATAACCCTTTATCTGCGGTTTTAGTTTCTGCAGTTTCAGTTAAGTGTGGTCAACAGTAGTCCCAAAATATTAAAGAAAAATTCCAAAAATAAACAATCCATACTGTCACAATGGCTCATGCCTTTAATCCCAGCACTTTGGGAGGCTGAGGCAGAGGATTGCTTCAGGCCAGGAGTTCAAGACACCAGCCTGGGTAACATAGTAAGACCCTATCTCTACAAAAGTTAAATTAGCTGGATGTGATGGTGTGAGCCTACAGTCCCAGCTACTCAGGAGGCTGAGGCAGGAAGATCACCTGAGCCCAGGAGTTTGAGGCTGCAGTGAGCTATGATCATACCATTTCACTCCAGCCTCGGTGACACACTGAGACACTGTCTCTAAAAAAACAAACAAACAAAACATAAATTGCCCTTCTGAGTCACATAACGAAATCTTGCTTTATCCTGCTCTGTCCTGCCTGGGTGATGAATCGGCTGTTTTGTTCAGCATATCCATGCTGTATAGTTTACCTGCCTGTCTGCCTGTTAGTCACTTAGTAGTCATCTTGGTGATCAAATCAACTGTTTGTTTACTTGTGTTCAGGTTTTACTTAATAAGGGCTGAATATGCAAGAGTAGTGATCCTGGCACATTTATATAATTCTTCTATTCTTAGATGTTTTTAATGTCTTACTGTGTCTAGTTTATAAATTAAACTTTACCACAGGTATAAATGTAAAGGAAAAAACCACAGTATATACAGGGTTTCATTGTATCCATTTCAGGCATCTACTGGGGGTCTTGGAACATATCTTGAGTGGATAAATGGGGGACTACTGTTCCATAACAAAATGTGGTAAATAGACTCTTAGATGACTCCCAGTTATACCCTCCTCCTCATAGTTATGGCATGTGTAACTCCACGTCTTCAAGTGCGAGCAGGACCTGCCATTTAAATCAATAAAATAGAGTAAACTAGGTTGTGGATAGCACTTACGATATTATATTACATAAAGTTGTAATACATCTTGCTAATAGACTCTTTTCCTTCTTGATTTTGATGAAGCAAGCTGCTATGTTTTTGGTTACCCTATTGGGAGTTGCATGTAGCCGAGAGAAGCCTCAGACCTTCAACCAACAAGAACTTGGGGCCTTCAGTCCTATTGCCTGCAAGGGACTGAATTCTTCCAATAACCATATGAGCTTTAAGGAAGATCCTTTTGCAGTTGAGCATTGAAATGATACTATGGCCTTGACCAACGCCTCGATTGCACTAATGTAGGATTCAGAAAGAAAGGGCTCAGTTGAGCCATGCCAAGGCTCTTGGACCAATGAAGCTGTCACATAGTAATTGTGTATGCATTTTAAGCTGCTAATTTTGTGGCCATGTGGTTAGGCAGTAATGGATAATTATTACACCAAGCAATCAAAATCAAAATCACCAATAAGAGTAAGTAAAAATCATATATTCTCACATGTCATACTCAGAAAAAAAGATACAATATCATTTATAGAATGTCTCATCCCAAATGCCTAACTTGAATCCTTTTATTGGGAAATAATAGAAATAGCCAACTTGTGGTATAATGTGTGAAAAAAATTGGTTATATTATTTTTGAAAAAATTGCATGAAAGACAAATATGAAGAACTGTTCAAGGTTAAAGAAACAGACATGACGGCTAAATACAATTCATAACCCTAGATTAGATCTCCTACTGGAAAATAAGTAACTATAAGGGCTATCACTGGGGCAATTGATAAAATTGGCATATTCAACATAGAACAGAAAAAAGTGTATTGATATTAAATTTCTTGAATTTGACAACTGTATTGTAGATGTGTAATCAAACAATCTTAGTCTTAGAAAATGCATGCTGAAATATTTTAGGTTTATAAAACTATTATATGATTTTAAATAGAGCATAGTAAACCAAACATGGAAAATGTTAAAAATGAATAAATCTGTACAATGAATATTCAGTCCTCTTGTTTAATTCTTGCACATTTTCTGTATGTTTAAAAATATTTTTAGGATTAAAAAATAATTATAAATAGGCATTTACTTCTTTCTCAGTACATTGTATTACATTTAGAAAACTACTAGAATTTACAGTTTCTCAGGATATAGCCAAGAGACTGCCACATTTTGAACCCTATGTATATTTAGTGAAAAACACACAAACTATTAATGCCTTTTAGCTTCTACTAGCTTGCAGAAATCTTGACATGTAAAGGCAGGAAAAAATGTAATTTTTTTCCATTTCTAGTTTAGAAAGTATCCTTATACATTTCATCAAAAGCTAATTAAAATTCCATGCCACTGGTAAAAAGAACATGAACACCAAATTTAGCAAAGGCAGATAAATCACTGGAACACTGGAAATTGACTGAGGGGGAAAAACTTGAATATTGCAGCAAAACTAGGCCATCTATTCACTTCAACAGGAATCGATCGCTCACAATTTATCTGCAAGGCTGCCTCAGAAAAAGAGGGAAAGCCACAGTATCATTTTCATCATCATACAATTATTTACATGTTAAATGGTAATTAAGGGTGAAAATATGAGTAGCACTGAAAAATACAAAGGGAAGGATCAAAATGGGATATGGAAAGAGGAGAAATTTACTTACATTGAAGGCACAAATAAACCATTTTCACCTTAAAACTTCTGTTTCTCTAATCCCTGGACTGAAAAAAAAAAAGAAAAGTAATTGGATTTTGCGAAGTTACCATTGCTCCTCTCTAGTAATTACAGTGAAATTTAAAGTTTTGAAGCTTATATACACTCTAAATTATTTTTCTCTACAATTTCCAAAATGTTATTTTATGACACAGCAACTTCAAAATCAAAAGAACGTTTAAAAATTGTTGGCAGGCAAGATGGCTCAAGAGATTTGTAATAGGTTATATACTGCCTTTGATTTCTAGGTCATTGTTTTAAATCCATTCTACTTAATGACTATTGGCCATCAAAGTGAAATGAACTGGTGAGCTTCGTGGAGTTCCTCAGTCATTTGTATTATCTACTACCTTTTCCAGTTTGTAGGTAAATAGAAGCTATAGTCACCTCTTTGCTTCAGCAAGCAAGTTAAGAGGTTCAAGTTAAGAGTGAATAGGCTTAGAATTGAGATGCAATCACTTTTGACTGCGTGATGATCAACAACTAGCTTGCCGCCTTTTAGCCTTGATTTTTCTGTTTCTTAAATGAATACATAAATGTGTGTGTGTGTAATAAAATAATATTGTCTACCTCACTGAATTGTTTTATTAAATATGTAGTTTATGTGTCCATAGCAACAAACATATACTGAGGGTCTACTAAGGGAAAGATACCGCAGTTCACACTACTTAATTTAATTGTATGTAATGCTTATAAGTCACTCGTGAAGTAGTTATTCTTATTTTTAAAGTAAATGTTAGAACATCCTCAGAAGACATTATATACCTACCCTAAGTCATGTAGCTTTGAAACTGCCCTAGAGCTGAAAATCATTCATTTAATCATAAATTAACAAACAAAGAAATATAAATACTAAATATAAATATAATGAACAAATATAAATATAAATAAGTAATGTTGATTTTTGTTAATCAAAAAATAACAAATATCATAAATTAACTAATATAAATAAATATAACAAATATAATAACAAATATAAATAACCCTCACTTGTGTCAACCACAGTCTAATACACTGAAGGCACAGTGAAGGGAAAAGGAGATAAATACCGACGCCTCCGGAGCTAATATTTAGAAGGCAAAACAGAAAATAAACACATATATTAATAACATTTCAGATACTAATAATACTGTAAAGAATATAAATTAGTGAAAAGGGAGTGAAATGGTATATTTTGCATAGATTTACCCAGAAAAGACTCTAGAGAAGGTGACATTTAAGCAGAAACCTGAATAATGGGAAGGAACCCGGTGGCACAAATCTGATCTGAGAGCCCAAGAGCTTTTCCATCAGTGGGAAGTATAAAGTTTTACAGCAGGGATAACCTCTCATTTTCAAATGTAGAGTTCTGGATCTATTTTTTATATCCATATAAGCTAAATGCTCCCAATAGTGAGACTTGTATAACTACTTTACTAAATGTTAAACAAATTAATTGTTTTCCTCTCATAATATAATGTTCAGCTATTTCTACCTGACATATCAGGTATTTTGAGGACAGCCAACAGTAAGCTACTAATTTGAGGATTTGAAAAGTTAAATATAGAAGAACTGGTAGATATTGAGAAACTAGTCACACACTGTGCATATATCAAAAGTAAATTAACATCATTTTTAATATTAATCTTATTTAATACCATTAATATAATAAAGTAGTGTGATTGTTACTTTTACCTGGCACTGTGCTAAGAGACTTAGGAGTATTATCTCATTGAAATCCCAAACAACCCTACAACATGTATATCACAACAGTATTAGGATCATGATTAAAATATTAATATTAAAATGAGTCAACCATTGTATATTCCCTCATTTGACTCTCTTAACTAACAACTCTCTCAGAAATATCATTATTGTCAGAAGCCAAGAAGAGAGAAGGCTTTCCCTTGCCTGCTTGTACTGATTGTGTTTGATACCACAAAAATAAGTTCGTAAACTCTTTGCACTATTTCTTAGTCAAATATTATTATATCTTGCTGGCACATTCCTTACATATTCTCTTGGCCTACTTTTGTGACTTACTTTGTACTTATCATGAGAATTCAGGAGCATTAAGTCAGAGAATAAACTAAAATGAACACATACCACCTTACAGGGGGTTACTATTATTATCTTCATTTTACAGATGAGGACACTAAGACACCATGGGATTCAACTTCTATCCCAGGAGATGACTGTGTGTCTCCAAAAAGCATGCCATTAACTAATAGGCTATTATTTCTCAGTCTCCACACATACATGTGAGCTTTCTCTTAAAGTTCATTATATTTTTATTTGTATAAGATGTGGGGTAGGAGCCAGTGGGAGATGCTCTGTGTGATCTACCCTGATCTCTTAATTCAGGAGACGCTGTTCACTTTTCCTTTCACTGTCATTTATCTGGATCCAAATAGACATTTGTTAAAGTACAAAGCCTTTGGGTTGGTAAACTGTACATGCTGGTCAGGCTTTCAGTTCTGCTCCAGGGCCTATATCAGTGTGTTAAGATTGGGCTACAAATTTATTAAAATCCAATTTAGTTTTATCCATACCTCTTCATGAAGAGTTTTTTAAATGTTCTTGTCTTGTCCCAATTTTAAAAGACAGATGACTTGTCAAACTTACAGAAATTGCCACTATAGATTATTTCATAACCCTAAAGGAAGAAGGACGAAAAAGCACAACAGTCAAAGAACATGAAAATAGCCCTGGATTTGTAGCAAAATGGTCCTTAAGTTTAACTTGGTCTATGACACTTACCTGCCATTGATTTGACTAAATTTCCTCCTTCTCTCTAAAAAAAAAATAGTAGCTTTTTGTACAATATACCTGGTTGCTATGAGGATTAACAACCAAATATATTGTACAAAATACATACATACACACACACACATACACACACACACACACGTACATAAAATACATATATACATAAATAATGTCTTCAAAAATCTCTGGGACATAGTAAGTGCTCATGAAATATTAGCATGCAGAGTTTAGCAGTGATGGAAAATGATATATAATTCTCTTGTGAATATCTTTAAATTTTAGAAAGCTATATGACATATTTTAATATAGTACTTTAATTGGCAGGCATCCTTGGAATTTGAAATATAACAATAATATGAAGAAAATTGTAAAGAAAGAAAGTTCTTTGTGACTCTAGAACATTCTAGTTGTAAATAAACTTGTGAATACATGTCCATTCATTCTTCTCTCAAATAATTACTAGTTATCTATTCTGAGATAATATTCTACACATTGGGGAAATAAAGATGAGTAATTCCAAAAAAGGCTCAATACATGCAATTAAATACAATTAATTATTTGAAGAAATTAGGAAAAATCTGAATTTCATTTAGAAGTCTAGTACTTCAAATTCCAAAATTAGAATTATAAAGGAGCCATATTTTCCATCTAGAACAAGTTGGACAATTCGTATATAAATAGTCTAGAGCCCAGAAATATACATTGTAATTTTATTTAAGTTTCAAGCAAATTTAAGAATAAGAATGAGAAGAACAAAGAATAAGATTGGCGCTATTCCCATGGCCAACCATGAAGTTTCAAGGCTAGTGTCTTTTAGGTTTAACCTTTCTGGCAGCAAGGCATATATGATTCAAACTGTTTAATGTTAAGAATATTCTAAAACCAATACTTATTATATTAACTAGACAATGTTATATTATTTGTAAAGGAAAATAACATAAGATACTTTATGGAAAGTTCTCCAAATAATTAAGTGGTCAAGTCACCCCTGTTATTGATTCTTTAGGAGGAAACATAATTGCAGAACTATAGATTTTTTAATCAACAATATTTAATCTGTCAGAAGAAAACCTAATGCTATGACAGATCAGTTCTCAGAATATCCATGGACAAATTAATTGCTTGGTTGATGACAGGATTCATTAGGCAGAAAAGCAATTTCTATGAAGCGTAAAATTTGGGAAATGAACTGTTTAATTTAATGAGCAAAATTGCTGTATAGAACATTCATGCCTGGTTCTATTATTAGTTATTTGTATAACTAATAATAGTTATACAAGGTGAACATCAACTCTTATCATTTGTGATAACCACAGAATATTAGTGTATAACTTTCCTTGAAAGCCTTGTTGAAGTATTTTCGTAAGTATTCCAGGGGGAAGACATGAAATATTAAAAATAATAGTAATGAGATTAGTAAGCCATCACTCTTCTGAAAGAGCACTCCAATCAATCTTTGGAGCAGAGGAACAAGTAGTGCTATACTCATTATGCTTATGGAAAATTATGAGACAATGAGCTTAAGCAGCTTGCTCAAGGTCACAAAATAAAATAATTCCTGACACACAAATAGAATCCAATCTTCCAACGCGCTGCCCAGAGATCTGTCTACTAATCTCCACCCCCTATGATACATAACTGTAGCTGTTAGCTATTCTCCGTATTCTCAGTATTTATAACTGCTCTTCTCTCAAAGGCGATTATCCTTGTGCTATTATGTTTCAGTAGTATCTTTAAGTAGAATATAAATGTATGCTGTTTAAATTGGAGGATATGTTCCATATTTCCAGCTTGGTCAGTCTGATTTCAAATAAGAGATGAACTATAACATAGCAATTTTGTAAGTAGAAAAAGAAATAGTGCTACTTTGTTATACCCAGAGTTGGTTTATCTTTTTGTAAATCCCTAGTTGTGTTGCCAAAGCTTAATGTGATATTAAACTCCAATTCTTCTCAATATAATCTTTTTTTATACTACTGCATTTTTTCCCAAGGTCTGCTGAAATTTTTCCCTTTGTTAGATTTTCTAATCATTTGGACGTTAGAAAACCTCAGGATACTCATTGTTAAAGTATAAGAGGCTTTATTTGCTTTATCATAGAAGGACAATAGTTAGACTCCAGAGGAAAATATAACAGAAGAGTACTTTTTATAACTAAGTCATAGACTTAAATACAAAATTATACATAATACTTTTGTGCATCTCATTATACTCCAAATAGTAATAAAGGACATAATTACTGCCTAAGTTTTATATCAAGAATTGTTAAACTTACTGGACCTTGTTTTCTATAAAACAGAGACAGGGTACTTTGTGACTTACCTTGGAACAGTCTTGCAGTTTCTGGGTTTTTTCTGCACTTCAACAAAGAGATATTTCAACAAGAGTAGCCAAAAATTTGGCTACTAACTCAGGTTTGGGTTGCTGTTGTTGTTTTTTAGAGTATAAGAAGAAATACAATATAACAATTTTCTATAAAATGAAACATTCTCGTTTGCTAATTGGTGGAATAATATTTAGAATGTTAATTTAAGGACTTGCAATGCAGAATTTAAATGCCAGTTTACTCCTTAGTCAAAGGTAAAACCTGTTAACAACAACATTCTTTAATAAGGCAATAAAATATATAGATAATGAGAATTTAAGGGATTCAGATCTAAGTAGTTTTAAGTTCTGTAGTCAACCAAATGATAGTGGGATGGAGTCTAACACAGACACTAACAGAAAAGGAAAGGCAAATTCACATCACATAATTTATCTTTTAGCTGACCTGGTTGTCACTGAGAGCTTCCTGAAGGCAAAAACTTTGCTATTTCTTGTTGGTATCACAGCTGGAATAACAGCAATAATGGCCACCTAAGAATGCCAGGAAAATAAAAAATTCTGGTTCACTGAGTAACACAAGAAAACAGACGTCTACAGGTTGGAGCCTATCAGTTGCTTTATGAAGGCCTAACCCTGATTTTAGTGGTTTGTCTGTTCTCCTACTCTTGCTGTCCCGGCATTTCCACCTGAGAAGGCTGTGTTATTTGATAACACACATCATGTTTTATCACCCCTCAATCAATATTCTCAAAGTGTAATGCTTTCTAACTATAGTTGGCGGTCTCCTCTTAACCTCCAAAAGCGTTAATGTAAATGTCACAACCCTATATTTATAAGTTTGAAAAACACTCTAGCAAATTAATTTTGTGGAATTTCTATTGCCTTAGGTTTCATATTTCTGTTTTCTCAGCATTTCTGGGAAGAACTGAAAAGGAAATAAATCCCTTTTTATAAGGCATTTTATAAACTCTGAACAACAGAAAAGTCTATATAATACGTAAAGTAAACTGCATATTTAGCCGCTTACAAATTTTAAGTGACTTCGGCCTGCAAAATCTGTTTTCTAAATCCATTGGTACTTTATTTCCATGGTGGAGCAGAAGTGACCTCGATGATAAGTTACTCCAAAAATCAAAGCTTAGGACTTCTCTTTCTTCTTCTCAAAATCATTTTCTCCTTTTTTGCCTTTAGGTGCTGTGTCCTGACTGGTTTTCTTTACTTAACATCTATCTGAGAAAATGAATTATATGGTGGCAATCACTCATCTAGCCTATTTCTGATCAAGGCACTATCTTTTTCAAAAAGTCACAAATTAGTGAAAGAGAAATTCAATTTCTTTTTCTATAATTCCTTACTATATCTCTTTCTATTTCTCTTGGATACAGAAAAATAGGAAGTCCCTTTTAATCCTATTTAATATTCCAATGTTCTTGTCCTTCAGGCTTCCATTCCTTTTCCTAATGCTCTGCTGTAGAAAAGGTGTTATATTATTTATTAAAAAGTACCAATAATAGTCATGTCGTGTCTTAATTTTTATCTGTGCACATGAAATTCCTATGAAAATTTCAATATTTGTCACAAATATAGAAAAAAATCCTGAAATGTGTGTAGAACCACAAAAGACCCTGCATAAACAAAATGATCTTTACCCAAAGGAACAAAGCTTGAGGTACCACTCTAGGGTATTTCAAAGCCTGTTACAAAATTATCGTAATCAAAACAGCATGATACTGGCATAAAAACAGACACATGAACCAATAGAATAGGATAGAAAGCCCAGAAATAAACCCACACATCTATAGCAAATTGATTTTTGACAAAGGTGCAAATAACACACAATGGGAAAGGCACTCTGTTAAAAAAATTAGGTTGGGGAAAACTGGGTATTCACATATAGATGATGAAAATGGAGCCTTATCTCACTCCTTATACAAAAATAAACTCAAAATGGACTAAAGAATTGATATAGTTTGGATGTTTGCTCTTTCCAAATCTCCTGTTGAAATGTAATTCCCTGTGTTAGAGGTAGGGCCTGACGGGAGGTGTTTGGGTCATGTGGGTAGAACCCTTGTGAGTGGCTTGTGGCTGTCCTCATGATGAGTGAGTTCTTGCTCTGTATTCTGAAAGATCTGATTTTTTTTATAAGAATGTGGCATCCCACCCCTGCCTTGCTCCTGCTCTTGCCATGTTGTATACCATCTCCACTTCCCTCCCTCTATGATTGTAAGTTTCCTGAGGCCCTTCCCAGAAGCAGATGCTGGAGTCACGCTTGTACAGCGTGCACAACTGTGAGCCAATTAAACCTCTTTTACTTATACATTACCCAGTTTGGGGTGTTTTTTAAAGCAATGTAAAAATGGACTAATAAGTTTTAAATATAAAACCTGGAACTATAAAACTATTAGAAGAAAGCATAGGAGAAAGTCTTCTTAATATTGATCTGGGCAGTAATTTCATGAATATAACCTGAAAACACAGACATTGAAAACTGAAATAGATAAATGGGATTGCATCAAACTAAAACTCTTCTGCACAGAAAAGAAAATGATTTATGGAGTAAAATACAACCCACAGATTGGGATAAAATATTTACTAAGCATAGATCAGATAAGAGCCTAATATTCCAAAATGTACAAGATACTCAAACTACTCAATAAAAATGAAACAAATAACCATATTAATTGGCAAGATATTAATTGGCATTAATGAATAGACATACCTCAAAAGAAGACACAAACATGACCAACAGATATATGAAAAAAAGCAACATCTCTAATCATCAGAGAAATGCAAATTAAAACCACAGTGATATACCTATTATATAATATATACCTATTAATATAATATAAACAAATTATATTAAAGATCAAAGATAACAAGTGGTAGTGGGGACGTGGAGAAAAGGGAACCTTTATACACTGTTGATGGGATTGGAAATTAGTACAGCCATATGGACAATAGTATGGAGGTCTCTCAGAAATCTAAAAATAGGACTACCATATGATACTCACTACTGAGTATATACCCAAAGGAATTGAGATCAGTATGTCGAAGAGATGTCTGCACTCCCATGTTCATTACAGAGTTATTCACAATAGCCAACATGTGGAAATAACCTAAATGTTTATCAATGAATGATGATCAGATTTTTAAAGTGTGATATATGTACAATGAATATTATTCATCTTTTTTTAAAAAATAACATTTTGTTCTTTGTAATAACATGAATAACTTAGAGGGCATTATATTAAGTGAAATAAGCCAGGCACAGAGAGACGAATAATGTATGATCTCACTTATATATGGAATCTGAGAAAGTTGTACTCATAGAAGTATAGAGTAGAATGATGGTTACCGGTAGCCAAGATGGAGAGTGGATATGGGCAGAAGAGACACTAGTCAATAGGTACAAACCTTCAGTTAGATAGGGGGAATATTTTCTGGTCTTCTAATGTGTAGCATGGTGACTATAGTTAATAGTAATATATTGAATATTTCAAATAGTTAGAAAATGATTTTAAATGTTTTTATCACACAAAAATTGATACCTTGAGGTAATGGATATACTAATTAGCCTAATTTGATCATTTCACAATACCTACATGTATGAAAACATCATATTGTACCCCATAAATATATATAATTATTAGTTGTCAATTGAAAATAAGCCTTTGAAATGTATTATTTACATTATACATCCTATAACTTAAATTGCTTTATCATACTTAAATGTTTTTCATATTAACTATACAAATTATAAGTCAGATTATAATATAAACACCATTCAGTGACTTACAAACTATTGTCACTTCATCATCGTGTAGTGTGTACCCAAATGGGTCACTAGCAGCCCAGAAATGAAGACAAAAGGTATTTTCAGATGTTTTCATGCAACAGGACTGTTCCTCTCTTGAGAAGAAAATGACAGTTTCACAGTTTGCAAAGATTATAATTTCAGCAGGAGACCTTCAAGGACCACTCAGAAAGAGATAGATACCTATCTGTGTCTGGCCAAGATTCCAAATTGGAAGCCAGTGATGAAAGAAGCAGAGATGGTTGAATCAGAAAGAGGCAGAAGTGGTGGCCACCAAATGTAGTTTCCAAGAAAAGCAGTCATAGTGGAGCAACCTGCTGTTTTAGTCTCCTCTGATGCCACTGTTTTCCTCAGCAGGCTAGTTTTGCGGCATGACTTTTGCCTCCATGTACTCTTTCTCCTTTTCTGAGACTGTCCCTTGATCATCCCATGAATTAAGTGATTTTTTTAAAAAATGTCATTTTAACAAATTTCTTCTCTACTTAAAAAAGTATTTTTAATTGTTTGCAAACAAAATCACATAGTGTAGTTATTAACTACACTCCTTGTGTGTCTATGGTTAATTAGACCAGAAATGCTAACCCTGAAATGAAAGCCTCACAGCAGCAGAAAATAGTTACTCTGAAATCTCAAAAAGTTTTTAATCAGGTTAAGATAAAAAAACCAAGCATCTATATGTTCAAATTCACCAATCTAAAAGCTAAAATATTTGTGGATATTTCTACTAGACCATTTCAAATTTATTTTGACAAGGTAAGAATAATCTCTTCCTTGAATAAAACTTACGAGGGTAAAAACCAGAAAATAAAAGATTCAGATGAAGAAACAAATTCTATAGCTCTCGACCTGAAATAATATCTCACATCCCCTGACAACTAGACTAGTGTTTCTCTACTGAAGCATATTGCCTCCCAGCTATTTTAGGAGAGAAATGTGTTCTAGTTAAATTACTGTTCTGGAGAATACTTTGGGAGGTGATCTTTGATCTCCTTTTTCTGAAATCAAGAATATTTTTAAATCTTCTGGGAGAATACTGGAAATAATGAGCCCTATTTTAGAGAATAGAAATTGTCACTATGGAAAAGCTACCTCAATAAAGAGAATGTGAAAAATAAAGGAATCAGAGGAGGTCCACTTTGGCAATGAATTATTACTTTTTTTTTTTTAAGATGAGGGGCATTACTTTATGGGCCATGAAAATGTTTGGATTTTTTTTTTTAATTCTATAGGTATTTCTCCATTTCAGAAGTTACTAATTTTTCAAAAAAAAAAACAAAAAAAACAAAAAACTGTCAACAACCTTTCATTTTAACTAACCATACTACTTAAATACTTAATGTGAAATTTGTTTTTTAATAGAATAATCCACATTTAAGATGCTAATGATCATATATAGAGAAGTTAACTCTGTTTATAACAGTAAAATACACAAATTGAATTTTTCTGTGGAGTGAATTAAATAATAAAAGTAAACTTTATTAGCCCCTGGCATATACATCCACAGTAATTTTAGTTATAAAACTGATTAACTTGACTCTGCCTTAAAAACCAATTGTGTCTTTTTAAGTTTACTAGTCTACATATTACTCTTAAAAAACGTAGCAGTAACTGAAAACAAGGACTTAAAATAATTTTCTTACTGATTTCTACCATTTCCTCAAATGCTCAGAAATCAATAAAATAGTTTTTAAAGTGTAGCAGAAAGGAGAAAAAAAAATATTTATTTCAATATATAAAACCAAAGTTCATCATTTTGAAAGAGGTCATTCAAATAAATAGGGCTGCCTCCTCCCATCAAAAGCGAACCTCCTTCAGACAACAGTTTATAAAATGAGCACAGAAGTGTTGGGTGCAGGTGACAGACTAGAAGCAGCTCATGTGTGCTGCTGTCACGGAGAAGAAACAAAGGGCTAGCGAACACTGAACCTACAAGCCAATTGTCTAAGAAACCACATTGAGATCCATCAAGACACCAAAGGGACGCAGTGGGCAGAGAGGAGCAAAGCTGGCCAGAAGCCTATCTGGGATCAATGTGGAGCCAGAAGCAGCTCCCGAAAACATAAAACAAGGTTAAGAGTAAATGAGAACTCCCTGGGGGATTCACACTCTCCACAGGACCTGCAGAAATCTGGGAATGGGAGAAACACGCTGGCACACACACATCACCCTCATGCTTCTGAACTGAGGCAGAGAGCCATAGAGACTTTTTGGGTCGGCAACTCTCAAGTCCAAGGGGACTTCTACAAGCCTTGATCCCTGGAACAGATTGGGACCCGTGTAATAGCCCCAGTAGAGGCTGCAGTTGCGGAGCTTGAGAGCAGTAAGACTGCTATTGCTCCCTCGTCAGACAAGGGACTCGGGGTCAGCTTCCGGCTTAGAGGTGAACAGAAGGCTTCTGCCACAGTCTCCTGCTGCCCCAGAAAACACCCAGATGGCAGGATGTATGTCACTCGCCCCCACCACTAGTAGCCAGGTGGGCCACGCCTGCCAGAGCTTCCAGCCCAGTGGTCTCACTTCTATGTAAACTCAGCCAGCAGGTACAGTCTCTTGTTGCCCCAGGAAACACCCAGACAGCAGGGTGGGAAAATTCACCCGATCCTGCCTCTCATAACCAGATGGGTCACACCTGTTAGAACTTCCAGTCCAGTTATCTCACTACTGCCTGAACTCTGTGTGCAGGTGCAACACGGTGTTCCCTCTCAGAAGCACTCAGACAACGTATTAGGTGACCCTCGCCTAACCCCACACTTCCTGGTTGAGTAGGACTTCCTGGTTTGGCCAGAGCCCTCATTCTCAGGTTACCAAAACAGGTGAGATGCCCAGGTTCACAGGGTGGTAGAGGACACAGCTTGTCTGCCAACCATGATGCCTGCTTGAGGGAGCCCTGTGGACCAGAACACCCAACAAAATAAATGTGCACATGGAGTCAGTGATCAGAGTGGATTCCTCCAAGTCCAGGAGCAGGCTGGGTGAGGGGATCATCCTTCTCCACCTATACCACAGAGCAATACTGCCAACTGCACCAAAACACAAAAGAGCTATGCAGCAGAGTAATAGCCTATCTGCTGGCTAATACTTTTATGCACCATATATTGGATTATAGCCTAAAATACAACCCCAACTATTTCTCCAGTATACAGCACCTGCAAAATCTAAGTGCCCTACCCCAGCCAGTGACCCATCCTAGCCAAGACATGTGCACCCCACTGCACTGTCATGACTGCTGGCATGAGTGAGTGAGCATGGAACCCATTGCCACCACTTGATGAAATGCTTTGGCCAGCACCCTCCTTTGGAAGGGTGAGGTCAGCAGACTGGGAACACCTAGTCCCCTCCAGTGCAGCAGGTTTCTAACTCTGAGGGTCCAGAGAACCAAGTAAGGGCCTTTATACCAGCCTCCTAGAGTTAAAACACACAGGCAAGGAGTTCTGACCTGAGCCTTGGTCTGCTGAAATCTTTCAGAATTGAAGCTGGTCTCCTGAACCCTCCTTAAAACATAGTCAAACCACCATGGGCATCAAGGAAGATAAAAGTAAAAAAAAAAAAAAAAAAAAAAAACCCAAAACAAATGTAGTCTGATGGTGAAGTAAAAAAAAAAAAAAAAAAAAAAAAAATCCAAAGGACATCAACTTCAAACATTAAGGGATCATAAGTCCACACAGATGAGAAAGAGCCAGCACAGAAATCTGGCAACTCAAGAAGCCAGACTGTCTCCTTACCTCCAAATGACTTCGCTAGTCCCACAACAACAGTTCTTTACCAGGCTGAAATGGCTAAATGACAGACATAGAATTCAGAATATGGATAGGAATAAAGATTATTAGATTCAGGAGAAAGTCAAAACCCAATCCAAGGACTCTAAGAAATACAATAAAATGATACAGGAGCTGAAAGAGGAAAAGACAATTTTAAGGAAGAACCAAACTGGTTGTGATTGTATTATGAAATTCTTGTAGTGAACTTTTTTAGCTCACTCAGTACAAACATTTCATAATACGGTTGCAAGAATTAACAGCAGAATATATAATACTGAGAAAAGAATCTCAGAGTTTGAAAACTGGATCTCTGGATTATCTCAGACAAAAATATTTTTAAAAAGTAAAAAGAATGAGCAAAATTTCATTGTATCCCAATGAGTCATAAAAGGGACTCATTAAAGAGAGTGTGAGAAATTTTCCAAATTGCTCAAGTTGGAAAATATAGTTGTGGATATAGTCCATGAAAATTTCCTCACCCTTGCTAGAAAAGTCAATATTCAAATTCAGGAAATGCAGAGAACCCCTGTGAGATACTATACAGGATGACCGTCTCAAAGATATATAGTCATCAGATCTTCCACTCAAATGAGAGAAAAAATATTAAAGGCAACTGGAGAGAAGGAGAGGGTCACTTACAAAAGGAACCTCATCAGGCTAACAGTGAACTTTTCAGTAGAAACTTTACAAGCCAGAAGAGACTGGGGCCTATATTCAGCATTCTTGAAAAAAAAGAAAAGAAACTCCAAGCAATAATTTCAAACCAGCAAAACTAAGTCTCATAAGCAAAGCAGAAATAATATATATTTCAGAGATGCATATACTAAGGGAATTTGTTATCAGCAAACATACCTTATAAGAGATGGTTCACGCCTTTAATCCTAGCACTTTGGGAGGCCGAGGCAGGCAGATCACCTGAGGTCAGGAGTTTGAGACCAGCCTGGCCAACATGGCGAAAACCTGTGTCTACTAAAATAAAATAATAAAATAAAATAAATAAAATAGCCAGGTGTGGTGGCACATGCCTGTAATCCCAGCTACTCAGGAGGCTGAGACAGGATGATCTCTTGAACCCAGGAGGTGGAGATTTCAGTGAGCTGAGATTGCACCACTGTCCTCCAGCCTGGGCAACAGAATAAGACTCCATCTCAAAAAACAAAAAGAGAGAAAGAGATCTTTATGGAAATGCTAAATATAGAAATAAAAGACCATTACCAGCCATCTGAAAACACACTTAAGTACAAAGACCATTGACACCATAAAGCAACTACAAAATCAAGTCTGCATAATAACCAGTTAACAACATGATGACAAAATCCTATATGACTTATTTTACCTGGCTAATTACTATTTATACCTCAGACTCAACTTCCATGTCATTTTCAACAGGAGGCTTTCATAATTGCAAAGCTTTTGTCATTCCTCCATCCATGAAATTTCAATATATGCCTTTCCTACATGTTCTCATTTCCTGTGTTATCTACATTAGGTTCAGTTATTGACAACATTAAATATACCTGTATGTTTATCTTTATCTCCGTCTTGATTTTAAAGGCTCAGGAATTGTGTATGTCACGTTTGCCTCATAATTTCAGTGCCTAGCATGGGGCCTGACACATAATCATCCTCAATATATTATTGCTGTGGGCAGTCTTTAAAGTGGGTCTTACATCCATGGTCAAAAAACAGACCATGGTCAAAGACAGACCATTACCGAAGTGTCACACAAAGTAAGAAAATTGGAAAGAGCAAAGTACGGTATTGAGTTTGGGGAACAGGACAGATAGGGTAAAGCTGAGTAAAAGTAAAGTTATGAATCCAAAGGGTTGAGGAAGACTCTGTTGTTCTATGTTCATGCAGTGATACTGATTGGAACATTTAAATTATCATGGATGTTCATCTTGAGATTTCATGGTACCCTGTGACCTAAAGACATATCATAGACTTGAAAAGAAAAATGTTAATAAAAATATTAATTGAGTTATGATATTATTAAATGAAATGAGCATTTTCCACAGTTACCTAATTTAGTAACCTCTCTGTAGTTAGGAAAAAGGGCGCAATGAAGTTTAAAAAAACTCACCAGAAGCCTGCAAGCTTTACAATTCATTCAAGTTCACCTACATCAATGATATTGATGCCATGTTGTCCTCAAGACAAAATAGGCTATGCTGAATTCATCATAACAGATATGTATGAAGAACTAATAGATAGACTTTGATAAGTTTTCCTTTAAATATTTTTTTTTCCTGTTTTGGATGTCCCTTACACTTGACCAAGTGTTATCCTCAACTTCAATGATACAAGTTCAGGTATTTACCAGTAATAAATAACAAAGAGCATCACTTACCAAGCATTTGCCTTCTAAAGAGAGTCCCTATTGTTTCTTCTCTAAAATTTCTCTCAGGCTCTCGTTTATTAAGTCTAGCCTCTGGGCTTAAACTGTAATTACTATTTTCATAGGTCATCAGGGTTAGTGTAATCGTACAAAAGAAAGACACTCTGGAATAAAGCAAACTACATTGCAGAGAGAATATTTCCTCAATGTCTCCCAGGCTAGAGTGCAGTGGTGTGATCTCGGCTCACTTCAACCTCTGCCTCCCAGATTCAAGTGACCCTCCTCCCTCAGCCTCTTGAGTAGCTGGGATTACAGGCATGCACCACCACATCTGGCTAATTTTTTTTGTATTTTTAGTAGAGATGGGGTTTCACCATGTTGGCCAGGCCGGTCTTGAACTCCTGACCTCAGGTGACCCACCCACCTCAGCCTTCCAAAGTGCTGGGATTATAGGTGTGAGCCATTGCCCCCAGCCATTTTTAGCGCTTTAAATATGCCATCCCACTTTCTTCTAGAAGGCCTCTAGATGATCAGAATTTCCTCACGAGTAATCAGCCGTTAATCTTACTGAGGATTGCTTGTATGTATGACAGAATGTGTCACTTCTTTCTTTCTGCTTTCAAGATTCTTTAGCTTTTGACCACTTGATTATGAAGTGTCTAAATGTGGATCTCTTTGAGTTTATTTTATTTGAGGTTCCGGATGTGTAGGTGAATATTTTCTCTTCAAATCTGGGAATCTTTTAGGTATTGTTTCCTCCATTTTGTTTTCTTTTCTCTATTTTCTTTTTTTCTAGAAGTCCTATTATGTGTATTTTGAAATACTTGATGGTACCCACAGATATCTGAGGCTCTGTTCATTTTTCTTCATTCTTTTTGCATTCTACTTTTTAGACTGGGTAATGACTATTGACCAGCTTTCAAGTTCACTGATTTTTTTCTTCTGCCTGTTCAAATCTGTTGCCATACCCCTCTAGTGAATGCTTCATTTTAGTTATTATACCTTTCAACTCTATAATTTATATTTAATGGTTTCTATCTCTCTATTGGAACTCTCTATTTGATAAGATGTCATTTCTACATTTTCTTCTTTGAACTTATTTATAATACCTAATTGAAAGTTTTTGTTAGTAAGTTGTGTGGTGATGTTTCTATAGGAACAGTTTGAATTGATTCCTATTTTTCCATGTGTATGGACCATACCATTTTATTTCTTTGCATATCTTACAAGTTTTTTTTGAAAACTGGACATTTAAAACACACAATGTGGCAAATCTAGAAATCGAATTTTCCCCTCCCCCAGGGTTTGTTTTTGTTGTTACTTACTATAGTTCTTACTGTTTGCTTATTTAATGATTTTTTCTGAGCAAATTTTGTAAAGACTGTATTCTTTGCTGTGGGTGGATACTGAAGTCTATATATACTCCATTAGCTTGACAGTTAATAATTGGGTAACTATTTACTTAAATACAGAAAACCAAAAATATTTTCAGTCTTTGCAAACGGGCTCTTGGTGGATGTGCATGTTGGAGCACACCTTCAGTACTCAGCTAGGCAGTTTAAAATTCTACCGTTTATTTTCTTCTTGTACAGAGCTTCAAGTTCAGTCAGAGGCTTGAGACACCAGGGTCTTCCAAAGGCTATCCTGAGGATGTGCACACCACTGTGCATGAATATGTTCTTCTAAATTTCCAAGAATGTGTCAGAGTTTTTCAGTGCCCTTACAGATGTCTCATTCTTCAACTTTTTCTTTTAAGTTTTTTGGTTGGTTTATTGTTCACCTCAATTGTTATATATCACTCCAGGCAGGCAGAAGTATGTTAAAAACTTGCCTGTAAATGTTTACAAAATGATGCTTTCTTTCCCCCCTCCATCCCCAAGTGTGGCTTTTAGCATTATATGAATTTTAAGTCAGGTGAAATAATGAAAAACCTTTTTTCTCTTCCAGGAAATTACCAGATAGGTCAAATAATGGCTGCTCCTTGGAAATAAGGCTTTGAAATAGATCCAGCTTCATTCTCCTCTTTCTAGTACTGGGATAGGTATTGCTATTTTAGAAGATTGCTGAGCTGGGGAGTAGGGGTGGGACTAATGTAAATTAAAAAGCCACAAAGCTCACTGTTCTCACCAAGATCCATTCATTTTTCTTGAATAAGTGCTCCTCAGTTTACTGCAAACTTTTGTTTAATTTTGAGTTTTGAAAATTTCATTCTGAAATTTGTCTTCAGTTTTGTTATTTTTTTTTCTTGGGGGGGGGTAATATTTTAGAAGTCCTTATTCTGCTTTTTTTTTTTTTTAATGCTGACATCCTGAGATCCCTTCTTGACTTTGTCCTTCCTTAATTCTCTCTGTTACTTTTCTGAGTAGTCATGCTATTTGCTTATTACTATTAGTATCATAAAAATACCAAGCCCTTTTATTGAATATCACCAAATTTTGATTTCATGAAACAATGGCATTAGGCATGAACTTTGTGAATAAATACTTAAGTAATAAATACATCAGTGAATGAAGTCAGTCCCCTTGGGCAGAGTTGTAGAATTAACATTCTTATGAGCTGCCTGTCTCTTTCTGGGCATAACCCCTGCACCACTGCACCACTGCACCCCTGCTGTGGTAGGGGACAGCATGCCGATTTTCCAGGAGTAACGCCTTCATTCCATGAGTGGGCACCCATACTGAGGTAAATAGTAGCTTGCAGTCTTCTTAGCTTGCTCCATAAGGGTAGAGTCTTCATTCTATGAATGACCTGGGGGTGGGACAATTGAGACATAGTATTCTTGGCATATCACATCTAAAGCAGAGTCCTTACTTACATATGGAAGGTGGGTAGGCTAAGGGACCTTGGTCTCTCAGGTGCACCTGCTGGGAATAGGGCTTCTGAAACACCAGGCTTTGAGATAGTATTTGATGAACTGTCTGTCCCAGGTGGAGCCCATAGTCCTATACTAGGAGCTAAAGTAAGAAGGAGTTTCTGCTTTCCTGTTTGCAATCACGCAGAGTAGAGTATCTACATAAGAGTTTCCATCACATAAAGCTGTGGAGGGGGTGGGAGCAAGTTGTGGCTCAGATGCCACAGATTCTCAATGTTCTTAATGATATTTCATAGATGTTCTTGAATAAATGCTCCTCCACTGGTTATATGTCCTTAGGACAATCTCCAGAGTCTAAATGGTTACTTTATATCATTTTAAAAAGTTAAATAGTTATTTCCCTAGGAAGAGAGCCCATTGAGTTTTTCACAATGCCATTCTGCAAGAAGATGACTTTTAAGAAAAGTATTTTAAACCTTTCAAGGCTCCCATTTTCTTTCCTATTTTTCTCTTAGTGCCTTTAGAGGAGACAGCAAGTCAAAATTAGATTTGGGGGCTTGAAAGAGGTAAATGGTCATGTCAGCAAACTGACATTTATGTAGCATTTTTAAAGTAATTTTTTAAAGTCCCCCTTTATTCCTAAAGCATTTTCTGATTCATCTGAATACTGTTTAATTCATTAAACTCCATCTGAATCTCTTTCTTCTCCACTGGACTTTATGCTCTTTGAAGACAGAGATCATATGTCATTTATCTGTGTATGTGACTCAGCACCAAATATAGTGCGTAATAGAGTGCCTGTCGTCAAATAGGAGCTTAAGAGATGAAAGAAGAAAAACAAATTAAAAAGTGAATAAATAAATAAATAAATAAATGTTGTAGTAGCATCAAATGGAAAGACTGTAGGATTTTTGAATTAGAAAGACTTGAATTCAAATCTTGAGTCTTTTAGTGTAACCTTTGAATTCTTGTCTAAGCTCTATGTGCTTTAATGTCTGCATCTATAATATGAAACTAATAATATTTACCTTAGATGGTATTTGTGTAAACTTATAAAATAACACATACAATCCTAATATATTGCATATAACCAGAGTGATCTCAATAATATAATTTATATGATTAATACATTTCTATTTTACTGCTTAATAATAAACACTTTGAAAATGATCAGCATCAATTTATATACTGTCATAAAGTATTTGAAGTAAGCGTTATACCAATAGCCAGTTCAATGATCTCAGGACCTAAGGAATGTAAAAGAGAATAAATACGAGGATAAGAAGTTCACAAGAATAAAGACAAAAATAGGAGAGAGAGAGAAAGTGAGAGAAGAAATAGAGAAAAGAAATTCAAATTATTTTTTCTCTTATTCTATCTTGTAACTCATTCTCCTCTCTTCCTTCTCGACAATAAGTACATTAATTATTTTTAAACCAGAAGATTCAGATAATGAATAATATGTTCAATATTCTTGAGCAAGAGAAAAAACATATGCCTCATATTCCAGTAAAGGCATCTGGAGGTCATTTGTAAACTGTTAGCTCTAAATTAGGAGGGGCATTACTTCCTAGAAAATCAGAATAACAACAAAATAAAGGATAAAGAATAACCTTGTTGAAATTGTGACAAAGGTAATTGATAGAATTCTTTTTAAAAGATTGCAATCTTCTACTAAAAGTCGCAACAACACTCACATCTGGAAAAAGACAGAAGGTTCCTGAGCTGCTCATGGACTCACCCTGGTTTTCTTCAAGTTTATGTCCATTTCATTACATATCCACGCAAAATTCATTCCCTTTTCATTTGATGCTCCTTTATTTAATCTCCTGATTCTAGCAATATGACAAATTTATTTTTATTACTTTGTTTTTTTAAAGGGACAGGGTCTCGCTCTGTCACCCAGTCTGGAGTGGGTGATCCTAGCTCCCTACAACCTTGACCTCTTGGGCTCAAGTGATTCTCCCACTTACCCACCCTGAGTAGTTGGACCCACAGGCATGTATGCACAACCATGCCTGGCTAACTTTTTTTTTTTTTTTTTTAATGTAGAGTCCTGCTATGTTACCTAAGCTTATTTTTATTACATTTAAATGTACAGAGAAAATGTAGCTCTTTATTTTCTAAAGCTATACTGATATTTCCCCCACTAGCTTTTCTACAATACTGGGTAGTAATACTAAATACTAATTTCAATTTTCCAAATAACAATATCTCGGTGCCTTCTATCATTTGGGTAATTAAAATATTTGTAGTTTAAACCTTCAGTGTATTCAAAGTCAACTTCTTGTCACAGCTAGTTTAGTTGTTTTCAAATAACACAGTCCCTCCAGGTACATGATCTCTCTCTCTCTCTCTCTCTCTCTCTCTCTCTCTTTTTTTTTTTTTTTTTAATTTGGACTCCCTTTACTATTTCTTACCCAAATAGAGTCTCAGTCTTTGAGAGAGGTTTATAGTAGTGGAGTAAGACAGCACCTCATGTGTTAGGCTGTACCCTATAGGTTCCCTTAGGTGTTACTTAAAGATTGGTCAGGATCGTCTTCTCTCTAAGCTGGTGCAGCTGAGGGACAACAGGTACCATCACTTCACATCTGCTGTTGAAGCCTGCAGCTAGTACAACCAAGTCCAGGTCTTTCTTACCTTCATTAGACCCCAATATCTTTCCCTGACTGTTCTCATTGACCTCAGCTATTTATGCTGCTACAGCATTCATAAAGGACTAGCCATAATGCTCATATACTCCTAGCCCAAGTTTTCTAACCTGAAGACCTCAGCTACCAGTAGTCTGATACTTATTCTTTTATGTGATATATTCTAGCAAATGTCTTAGACATATTTTCAGATAACTTTTAAAATTTATATTTCACGAACATATAGAAACTTCCAGATTTAATAAACACTAAATAGAGACAATAGTGTCTTAGGAAAACTAAACTCAGTCTCCCCTTCCATTGACTTATGCTTTCCTTATGAATTTATATTTATGTTTTAAACACTACTTTGGAAATATAATGTTACTACATTGAGAACGTCCAGAAAGCAGGGCAATATCTCTTCCATCCTTAGATTTTTCACGTTCATTGGTATATTTTTAAAGTTGTCTTTCCCTCCAGGTTTCAAGCATAAATTGAAGAGGAGGAAAAAATTACCTTGGTATTTAACTACCCTTCTGTCTTCCTTTGTTTTATTTTTTATCTCCATAATCTGACAGATATTTAAGAGGTGGTCTTTGTACTTTCTCTTTTTCTTTCTGTAATTTTTTGCTACTTTGTGGGGTATCTTAAACACCATGATCTGAGTCATCCATGCTTATTTCTTATTATAAAAATACTATATAGTATGTAGTTGAAAAATCTCATATTTCTCTTTACAAAACCTAGTTCTCAAGGTATTATCTTAAAGAAGAATCCAATTTTAGGTATCAGAAGCTGAAAACTAATATTTTAGTTCTGGTTGAATTGCTAGTGAAACAAAACCCATCCCTATCCATAAGAGACGTATTCTTTGGATGTGTTAGAGAGAATGTCATGAATACAGAAATTCAAAAGAGACAGGAACATTTATATTTTTCAAAATATTTATCAACCATGCTACACACACAGAGAGAGGGAGAGAGCGAGAGAGAGGGAGGGAGGGTGGGAAGGGAAGAGAGAGAGAGAGAAACAATATATGCTTGATTTTTTTAGAACAAATACTCTTTCCATATTAATACTTATACTTGATTTTCTAGTTTTGTCCCTTTATGCTCACTAAAATGTTAGACTCACTCGTAAGGATCTCTCAAAGTAGTTATCACCTTCTTACAGAAATCTCAATGCTACTATCTAGCTTTATCTTCTCACAACCAACACCCTTAGATCATATCACTTGATGAGGCTTGGTCAGACTAACCCCAGTTCACTTCTCAAAGGATGCATTCCAAAAATAGTATGGGTCAAATTATCCTGAGATAGTTTGATCAATAATACAGAAGGAACTGAACTATAACATAATATGATTTAAGCAATAAAAGACTTGAGAACCTTTGATTGGTTTTCATGAATATAAAGGGATTTCTAAGATGTATTAACAATAGGAATTAAAATTCTGAATTGTTCCTGAGTTAGACTTTACTCTCCATGAGTTGGCAGCTCCTGTGATTTTCCATGAGTTTGCAGCTCTGCAAAGAGCAATACAGGATAAATGTGTGGATGAATATCAAAAGAACAAAAGTACAGTATTGTGGAGAATATGGTACTCAGGGAATAAATTTTAGAACCTTTGGGCTAGTTTTTTTACAAAGATGTACTTACCTGTTCTAGGCATTGCATAAGAGCTGGCATACTGTTTCTGTAGTCTTATTAAGATTTATTAACATATTCAAGAAATATATGTATCAAATACTTAAAATATATTTGGAGTGAGTACTTTCCAAATAGGAGAGTAAGAACCTTTGAAAATTCACTCTTCCATAAGAGCAATGAGAACACAGGAAAGAAATGGAAAACTCAATATTGTTAGAATGCCAGGAACTAAGCAAAGTTTTGCAGAAACCCAAGGAACATTTGTTCAAGAGCAAATGGTTGAATCTTGGTAAGAACAAAGGAACTCCACGGTATTTCACCTGTGTTATTATTGTGCTATTATTCCAATCCCCTCAATCTCATGAAACTCAAAAAAAAAAAAAAAAAAAAAAAAATCTTGAAACTACAGAAGCTATTTTTTTTAAACCAGCCTAGCAGACACTGGAGAGAGCAGTCACTCAAAAGCCCAGTTCCCAGATTTTGTCATAATTTGAGCTACCTGGCAGTTCCCTAGGAACCTCCACTCACATAGCTCATTTGTATCATACATGACAAAATTCACTTCCTGTGAAGAGATTTTTACCCTATGCATTTGCTGAAACAAATAGAAATGAATGTTTAACATCATAGCTACCTGAAGCAAGGATATACAGCAAACAAGAAAGTGATTAAAACATTTAAAAAGAAAAGCTGAGGAACCAGATATCTATAGGAGGCTTTGAAAAGCTCCAACATAATCCTGGGAAATTAGATGTCCATGCATATAAACAGGGATTCAAGAATACCTAGGAAAGTCCTGGCATGGTCCTAATATTTCTCCTGTCTCTGATCTTGAGGGTTTTTGAAAGTAGAAATTGAAATCTAACACAGAGTTATAAACTGCCTAAGTATTGAAGGGGTTCTCTAATATGGACTAAGAACCTATCAGCGAAGGATGAGAGATTTGTTGGTTCAAGGCATTTAAGGCATTTATCTTCTCACAACCAACACCCTTAGATCATATCACTTGATGGGGCTTGGTCAGATTTACCCCTGTCTGACCACAAAACTAGCCAAGCAGAGACTGTACTGACCACAAATAAAAAAGACTTTGCAGAATTAGTTAATGAAAGTCATGAACAAACAAAACAAAAATGAAACCAACAGAAAGCAACAACAAAATATTCAGTGAAATATACTTTTCAAATTATGTCATTTAAAAGATACAGTTAAAAAATTTAAAAGTGAGGCATGTAAAGAAACAGGAAACATAACCCATACATGGAATAAAATTATTTAATAGAAAGTATCCCTTGGAAGCCCAGATGTTGTTCTTATAAAATTTCACTTATTAAATTTTAAATTTGGGATTGTAAATAACATTTTAAAATGAATATATTGGAATGATGTTTTCCCAGATAGAATTATTAAAGAGGTATAGTCATAAAAATAGAAATTCTGGGATTGGACTGTAAATGATATGAAAAATTCACTAATGGAGCTCAGTGGAAGATTTGAGCAGTCAGAAGAAATACTCTTGAACTCGAATAAAGGTCAATTGAGATCATATAGTCTGAAGAGCAGAATGAATAAAAAAGAAGAGTGTTACAGACATATGAGGCACCATTCAGCATCGCAACAGACACATAATGAGAGTCTCAGAAGAAGAAGAGAGAAAGCAACAGAAAAACTAGTTGAATTAATGGTTCCCCAAAACTTCCAACATTTGGTAAAAAACATTTGTGTACCCTTCCAAGAAGCACAATAAACTCCCAAATAGAATACAGTGAAAGAAATCCACACATAGATATAACATTAACAAATTGTCATAAGCCAAAGATAGAGAATTTTGAAAGTAGGAAGATAGAAGTAACTTGTTACGTACAAGGAAAGTCTAATAAGATGAACAGATTTTTAAAATCAGATATCATGAAACACAAAAGGCTGAAGAATGACCTATTAAAAAAGTTCGAAGAAAATGATGGTGAACCAATAATTCTAAGCCCCGCAAAGTTATTTCTCAGCAACAAAAGATACTGCTTGGAGAAATGGATAATACTAGAACTGGGGCAATAACTATATAAGATGAAGCTAAATAAAACATTTTGTAGTGTCAGAGAGCTGAGGAGTGTTTAACACCACACACACATACACACATACACACACACATAATAGATTACGTCAAAGGGACATGGGAGTCAACTGAAAAAGTTCCTAATAGCCTCAACAATTTGAGTGACAAAACAAGTAAATTAGTATTGAATTATCAAATAAATAAACTTTAGGACATAGTGATAGCAAAATGATTTAAAAATCAGTAAATGGGAAGTATTAAATATCTTATGCGCTAGATTTACATATAATTTAGGTAGATACTCCACTCTCACAGAAGTAGAGCCTAATTCCCCCTCCCTAATTATAGGCTACACATAGAGACTTCTTTCCAAAGAGTATAGAAAGGTAGTATGTTGGGGCAAAGTAACTTCATAGTGGAGAAGCTTGACAAATACTCCTAGCCACATGATTATTGTTAACATTAATAGTTTTAAGTCATGTTAATAATAGGTTCTCTTGATATAATGTAATAAAAATGACATTTTTTCTCTGTTATTTTCTGCCCCAAAATCCATGATTCCATTATAATCATGTGATTAACATTATAAACATCCCAACTGGAGTACATTTTAGAAATGTACTTTACTACTATCAGACAGTAATATGAAAAACTGGGTGTAAGTATATGGGAAATTTATGTACCTTCTTGACTGTTTTCTATAAATCTAAAAGTGTTATAAAACAAATTTGTATTTTAAAGGGAAAAATTAAGATAATTTCATGTACACAAATCTAAAAGAATTTGTCCATGACAGACTTTTCCTACAATAAATATTAAAGAGACAACTTCAGGGCACAATGAAGGACGCTGGGCAGTAACCTGTATCCATACAAAATAAATTAATGCCATTGGTAAAAATGTAAACTACATATGTAAATTTAAAGATAATGAAGTACTTTTTTGTAATTCATTTCATTTTTTATCAGATTAAAATCAATCTTCATAAACCAATAATTATAAAATTATGTGGATGGACTGATAATGAATAAGTATATAATTTCCATGACAATAATAACACAGAAAAAGAAGGAACGAAGTTCTTGCTACAATTAAAATGAAGTTGGCATTAACTAAAACTAGATTGTTATAAATTGTTAATGGTAATCTCCATGGCAATCATTAAAATATATGGTAAAAGAAATGACAGGAGAGTTAAAATAACACACTGAAAAAAAAAAATTTAACTAAAAGAAGGCAGAAATGGGCATATAGGAAAACAAAAAAGATATGAGGCCAAAAGAAAAATAGCAAATAGCCAATGTAATTAATACTTTATTAGTGATTACAATAAATGGATTAAACCTTCTAATAAAAAGTCAGTCATTGGCTGACTAGATTAAGAAAAAAAGATGATCCAACTATATCCTGGCTATAATTTATGCACTTAAGATGCAAAGACACAAATAAGTTAAAAGTAAAGGGATGAGAAATATACATCCTGCAAACAATAAACAAAGAGCGCTAACAGGATTATACTAATATCAAACACAATAAACTTTAAGACAAAAATTTCTAATAGATACAAAGAAGGATATTGAATAATAAATAAATCAATTTATATGGAAGTCATGATATCTACATAAATATATGTGTACCTATCAACAAAGCCACAAAATATGTGAGGAAAACACAGAATTGAAGAGAGAAATAGATGATTGTGCAATAATAGTTGGAGATTTTAATACCTCACTTTCAATAATAGATAGGACACCTGGGCAGAAAATCAATAATGGAATAGAAGACTTTAACAACATTATAAATCAACTAGACCTAACACATAGAACACTCTACCCAATGACATCTAATGCACATTATTCTCAGGTGTACATGGAATATTCTATATGATATATCATACATTAAGCCATAAACAATTCACAGTAAACGTAAACAAATTCAAATCATAAAACTTATTTTTCTGACCATGGTAGATAGAAATAATAGAAGAACACTTAAGAAATTTACTAATATGCCAAAATTAATCAAAACACCACTGAATAATGAGTCAAAGAAGAAATTATAAGGGAAATGAGAAAATATTTTGAGATAAATGAAAGTAATAAAAAACCCAAAGCTTCTGAGAGGCAATGAAAGCAGTTCTCACAGAGATATCTGTAGCTTTGAATGTCTATATAAAAAAAAAATAAATCCTTCAAATCAATAAGTTAACTTTCCACATTAAAAGGTAGAAAAAGTAAAAAAGGTAGAAAAAGTAGAAGGTAGAAAAAGTAGAAAATGGGGGATTTGGGAAAGATGGCTGACTAGATGCAGCAAGGTGAACAGCCACTACCGAGGGTAGCAGCTTGGACAACTGGCACATTCCTAACAAATCTTCAGAGGAAAAGCACTAAGAGTGGATAGAGGGAATACACAGAAGCTTGGCTGAGGGGGAAAGAAAGTGGGAACCCTGCACTGGGCTACTGAACACCAGGACTCATTCCTGGGCCCTGGTTACTCTGAGGGAATAAATGAGTGGACCTGGCAAGGAGCAACCCACTCTCACCATGGGCCTCTGGAATCTCAGCAGGAGGTGACCCCTCAACCATTGCAGACACTTAAGTTGGCAGGGAGAGCTTCTTAGAGAAGTAAGTGGTAGGGGCAGCACACCAGCCTATGCAGAGCCCAAAAAGTTTAGTACAAGAGCATCTATAGCAGAGCACAGACAGTGACACCCATTCCTCCAGGCTTGACTTGCTCCCATGGGAGACTTTGGCCCTAGGGGAGCTTTCAGACCTGAACTCTGCCAGGAAGTCTTACTTATCAGATCAGATGGGGCCAGTCCTACCTGAGCACCCCTTGGTCTGCTCGCCTCTCCCAGGACCCCAGTCTCATCACGTCTGCTTGAAGTGCAGCCTCGGGTGCCCTGGTGGCTCACATCATAGCTCCTGCACTGGTAGACCATGCCTGACCAACAGGGAGCTCCAGTGGGTCAGCCCACATGGCCACCCATCAGCCTGCCTACTTCCTTTCCCCACTGCAGCTTCTTCTGGGCCCATGGCCACATCCCACATTGCTTTGCACATTCATGCAGATTTTGCCTTCCCTGTCCTGCCAGTGCGTTTGTTCACATGCACCCTGCCTGCTGGCAGGGGTGCACATGAACCCTTCTCCCCCGCCATATGGCCGTTGCAGTTGAAGCCTTGGAGGCACAGAGCCCTCCAGCACCATCCTCACCAGCACCTTACCCCTATGCCAACACTGCTACCAGAGTGAAACTAGGCATGGAGAACAGTAGACTCTCCCTCACCCTGAGCAACCACAGAGTGTGCACAGAGACCTGCACCTGCCAGTGCCCTGCTTCTTTGCTAACACCACCACCACCAGCACAACCAGGCACATAGTCACCAGCAGGGAACCCCTTATCTCCCCAACTGTGCTGCCCCTGCCACTTCTGTGAATGCCCACAGGAATGCAGAAACTTTGGCACCAGTTAGCACTCTGCTGACAGCTGACGAGCATGCACTCTCTTGCACTGCTGCTGCCACCACCACTGCTGCTGGCATGTGCGAACGAGGACAGATCCCATTGCCATGGCCATAAGGCAGTGTTATGAGAGCACCTTGCTGCTACTAGTGCAGTATATTCCTCACCTTGAGGAGCAAGAGAACAAAGTTGGGGCCCAACACAATTCCCCCAGAGTTAGTGTACACAGTCCAGGAGTTGGAAGGTGAGTCTTGGCCCCCTAATAACTTCCAGAAACAAAGCCAGTCAACTGAACCCACCTTTTACCACAATCAAACCCCCAAGGTCCTCCAATAGGGTAAAAGAAAATAAAACTTATACAAACTTATACACCAGCTTCAAAATGGAAAGAATACCAGCTCACAAAGATAAGAAAGAACCAGTGCAATAACTCTGACAACTAAAAAGCGAGAGTCATTTGTCTTTCCTCCAAATGACTGTGCTACCTCTTCAGCAAGGGTTCTAAACCAGGTCAAGATGGCTGAAATGACAGAAATAGAATTCAGAATATGAATAGGAATAAAGATCATTGGGATGTAGGAATATTTTGAAACCCACCCAAGGAAGCTCAGAATCACAATAGAACAATATGGGAGCTGACAGACAAAATAGCCAGCATTAAAAATAACATAACTTACCTGAGCTGAAAAACACACTACAAAAATTTCGTAACGTAATCACAAATATTAACAGCAGAATAAACCAAGCTGAGAAAAGAATCTCAGAGCTTGAAGACTGGCATTCTCAAATAACACAGTCAGAAAGAATAGAGAAAAAGAATGAAAAGGAATGAATGAAACCTCTGAGAAATACGGAATTATGTAAAGAGACCAAATCTATGACTCACTGGTGTCCCTGAGAAAGATGGAGAGAATGGAAGCAGCTTGAAAAACATATTTCAGGAAATTATCCGTGAGAACTTCCTCAACCTAAGTAGAGAAGCCAACATTCAAATTCAGGAAATGCAGAAAATTCTAGTAAGATGTTTTACAGGAAGATCATCCCCAAATACATAGTCATCAGGGTCCCCAAATTTGAAATGAAAAAAAACAAAGTTAAAGGCAGCTAGAGAGAAAGGTTGGGTTACCTACAAAGGGAAGTCCATCAGACTACATCAGACCTCTCCGCAGGAGCCCTACAAGCAAGAAGAGTTTGGGAGCCAATATTCAACAGTCTTAAAGAAAAGAAATTCCAAACAAGAATTTCATAGCTGGCCAAACTAAGCTTCATAAGCAAAGGAGAAATAAGATCCTTTGCAGAGAAGCAAATGCTGAGTGAATTTGTTACCACCAGACCTACTTTACAACAGCTTCTAAAGGAAGCACTAAATATGGAAAAGACCATTGCCAGCCACTGCAAAAGCATATTTAAGTACACAGACTAATGAAACTATAAAACAACCACACAAACAATTCTACGTAATAACCAGCTAACATCGTGATGACAAGATCAAATCCACACATATCAATACTAACCTTGAATGTAAACAGGCTAAATGTCCCAATTAAAAGGCACAGACTGGCAAGCTGGATAAAAAACCAAGACCCAATGTTATGCTGTCTTTGAGAGACTCATCTCACATATAATGACACCCATATGTTCAAAATAAAGGGATGAAAAAAGCTACAAAACAAATGGGAAACAAATAGAAAAAGAAGAAGTCAAAGTATCCCTGTTTACAGACACTATGATTCTATATAGAATCTAGAAAACCCCATAGTCTTAAGATTATTCTTTTTGTGGCAATTGTAAATGGGATTAAATTCTTAATTTGGCTGTCAACTTGATGGTTTTTGGTTTATGAGAGTGCTAGTGATTTTTGTATACTGATTTTGTATCCTGAGATATCACTGAAGTTGTTTGTCAGCTTAAGGAGCTTTTGGGCCAAGATATGGGAGGTAGCTGATCTTGAACAGCAGGATTCAAAAGATACTACTTTTTAATCTCTGGCTACTAGATGAATTTCTTTGGCTTTTATCAACCAGATGATTCAGTAAAATGTTCTGAACTGTGTCTGTTAATTTTCTATACTATGGAAGAACGAGAGGGAGTGCATAATAGCTATTTAGATATAGGTAGCTAGGCATTATTATTATTTGTTTATTTTTGAGACTGAGTCTTGCTCTGCCGCCCAGGCTGGAGTGCAGTGGTGCGATCTCGGCTCACTGCAAGCTCCGCCTCCTGGGTTTACGCCATTCTCCTGCCTCAGCCTCCTGAGTAGCTGGGACTACAGGTGCCCACGACCATACCTGGCTAATTTTTTGTATTTTTAGTAGAGACAGGGTTTCACCGTGTTAGCCAGGATGGTCTTGATCTCCTGATCTCATGATCTACACGCCTCGGCCTCCCAAAATGCTGGGATTACAGCCGTGAGCCACCGCGTCCTGCTACTAGGCATTACTATATATTAAGTTTCAGATATCATTCTGCAGACAAATAGTCTTATCTATATTATCTAAATTTAGCTAGAATGACTACCTGACTTCCTTTTTCTTTCTACTGTCTCTGCCATCATTTCATGCAACCCATGTTTGAAGTCAGCTTTACAAGAGCAGGCATTTTCTGATCTACATGCCTGTGTGTTTCACTGAACACCTGCAACCATATGGTGTCAAGTGGCTTCATACATCGAATATGCTAGCTGATTATCAGATTGATGGTATTTGAGATTTTGTCTCAGTTAATAAGCTACTTTCCTCAGGATTCAAAGTTTGAGAAATATTCTTCAGTTATTATCTAGCCACATGACATTTTAGCTTTCTATTTTCAAGTTCTTAGCTTCAATTTTCTGAGGTCCTAAAAGAGTTAAAATAAGTTTCCAAAAATGTCTTCAACAAATGTGGCATTGATAAACATTGAACTTTGTGAATTAGTAGGTATTATATAGCAAGAGAAGTCCCGTTAAAGCTACTGAGAAGAGTAGTGGAGAGGAGCAGTCACCATATTATAGAGGGAGAAGCAGTGGTTTTGGTGTCAAGCTTGCTGTAATTTAAATCCTTTCCTATTACTCTGCCACAGGGGCCTCCATTTCCTACATGTAAAATGGAGGAAAAAGTAAAAATGAAACTCTACATGCATTAAAAATATTAATCCTATATCCTTACTAGGATGTCCAAGTTGTTTATATATTTTCATAGGCATCTCATGTATCTGAATATTATTTATCACCCTTGGCACACATGTTTCATTTATTTTCTTATTTTTCTGCATTAAATAGTTTTCATTTAATTTCATTTACTGTTCCATCTACTTTTATGTACACTAATTCAAATACTCTTTGGAATAATTTGGAGATAGAGTGAATGAATCAGATAACAGGATAGTAATTTCATACATAATCCAAAATGCAATGTAGGTACTTAACATTGATCTTTTTTTAAAAATGAGCGATTTTTAAACTTTGGAATGTTGAAATTTAGTGCTTAATAATTAGAGCAAGGTAATGATGTTAAATGTGTAGAAATATCTTAATTTTATGTATGCATATATTTTAATGGAAAACTCTAAAAAATATACATGTTGGATGTTTTAAGGGAAAAAAATAGTTTTGTTTAGGTATGTTTAACATCCTAAAATATCCAGGTAGTTATCTTCAACACATAATTTCCCTTAATCTAAATTGCTGTGGAATCTGTTTCTGAAATTATACAACAAATAGATAGTTATGGGACTGAAATAAAACCCTAACAAGATTGCTTAATGATACTAAATAACATAAAAGCTATAAGTTCCTGTTTCACTTTCAATTGAAATCACAGTTTGATTCTCTAATTTCATTCCTGTGGCTGATATTTCCTTGGAGACAGATATCTACTATTCCCTAGGCTATTTTGCTCTGCCTCCTAACAAACTATCTGATTTCAGATGTCACTTAGTAAATATAAATATCAATTTAAATGTTTTTAAATACCACTTAGCCGTGTTTAGTTTATCAGAAACTATTTGGAGTGGCATCAGGGATTCAATTGCTTTCCTCTCAGGCTATATTTAACATAATTAAAATAAAAAGCAGTGAAATAAACATGGAAAAAAACAGCATCTTAGTCCTCATAATTTATTAATTAACTATGTCTTAGTAAAATGTTCTGACCTTTACATACCTTATTTGTAAAATAAAAGTTTGACTAATTGATATCTAAGCTATTGTTTCATTTTGTTATTTCCTAAATGTGGCCTGTCAACATTTTATTTTTTAGGGTAAATTACCAAAGGCCAAGGGAGCTACGTGATGGCTTTTATAAACTGTGTGCTATATACTTGCATGGTTATAAAATATACACACACAAATGCACACATACATGCACCCATTTTACTTACTGTTTATCAATACCATATAAAAAAGCATCATGCATAAATGTAATATTGCCCTGCTTATGTCTTACTCCATTCTGCAATTTGTAGGCATTCCTCTCTGACGGAGTTGCCAAGGCTTTTCAAACACACTTTGGTAGCTATAGTGGTCACTTGCTAAGGAATTCCCTTCTACACTGAGGAGCTTGCTCTGCTAACTGACAAGAGAACTAATGAAACAAGAAGATTGAACTACATGGTGAAGAAGGCTTATTTCCTCAAATAATGACTATCTTGTGAGATAACCAATCAGATTTTAAATGTAATACCAGAGGCCTCGTTTTACCCTTCTTCTTACTTGACAATGTAGAATTTGTCTCCCACTGGTCCTCTTTATTTTGAAGGTCCTTTGCCCTTAGATGTCACAACTAAACTCAATCCTAGCTTACTCATCTCTTTCTGAAAATTCCCAAATACTGGATGAGCCCAATGTCCTCAGTGACATATACATACATATGTATGCGTGTGTATATATACACACAAGCACGTTTATTATATATATATGTACATATAAATATACATATATGTAAACACACAGAGGCATATCTGTGAATATATATATATGTAGTGTGTGTGTGTATAAAATCTTCCTGAATTTTGTTCCGTCTTCAATCTATATCCACAACCCCACATTTACTACTCAGTGAGAAGGGGTTGCCTAATTGGAATCTTATTCAATAACTGCAACAGATACCACAAATGTAATGAGTGGTTACCTTGTTAGCATTGGCTCCCATAACCTGCTTTTCCCTCTTCTCTAAGTAGTCTGGAATCTGTTACAGTAGTATGCATTAAAAACCTGTTCCTCAATATCAATACTTTGAACACATCTCCCTCAGTTATTTATCATTAAGCCAGTCTAATATTATTTTGCAAATATAACATGTGTCACGTGTTTTTTATTCTCCATTTCCTACCTTAATTTAACATTTTATTTGCTTTGTTGCACTATTAACATAGCTTCTTTAAGATCTTGTTGGCTCTAATTTCTGTTCAACCTCCATCTCCATCTGCCAATGATTCCCCATATTAAGTTGAGATGGTGCTTAGTTTGGCAGTAAGAATTACACTTTGATTTTAGCCACTCTTGTTGGCAATCTTCCTCATGTATTCCTTCAATCAAATAAATAATGTATTTGGTGCCTGCTGTGCACCAGGCTGTGTACTAGATGGTGGAGATTCAAGAGTGCGCCAGACACTGTTCCTGCCCATCTGAAGGCCGACATCCTAGGAGGGAAGATGAATACAAGTGAACAAACAGACACAATAATCTTGGATCAGGTGGTAATGGTAGGGGTCTGGTGTGATGATCTCAGTAGAGGGACCAGGAAGAGCAGAGAATCAGGGGCAGGGGAAGGCTGAAACCAAGAGTGTTCAGGAAAAGCCAGGAGAACAGTTGGTTTGAACAGGGTGAGGGATGAGATGGTAGGAGATGGGGTCAAGGGGTGGGCAGGAGTTTGGGTTTTATTTGAAAAGCAAGATAATATGGTGAGTGGCTGTACATCCCACTTCAGCAAAGCATGCCAAATTTGAGCTATGTTGAAGATTTGAGATTTCTTATTCTTCTTATTTGTAATCATTATCATTTTTGAGACAGAGTCTCACTTTGTCACTTAGGCAGGGGTGCAGTGGCATCATCTCCATTCATTACAACCTCCCCCTCCTAGGTTCAAGCGATTCTCCTGCCTCAGCCTTCTGAGTAGCTGGGACTACATTTGCCCACCACTGAACCTGGATAATATTTTTGTATTTTTAGTAAAGATGGGGTTTCACCATGTTGGTCAGGCTGGTCGTGAACTTCTGACCTCAGGTGATCCGCCTGCTTCGGCCTCTCAAAGTGCTAGAATTTCAAGCATGAGCCACCACTCACATCTATAACAAGACACACACACAGACATATATACACACACATCATATATATGTATATATATCATATATATTATGTATGTATGACATATACATGGTATATATTATAGAATAGATATATATGGATTATGTGTGTATATATATCTCCATACTGTGTTACCTTAGAGAATATATATATGTGTGTGTGTGTGTACACATATATGCACTATTTTTATTGGATCTAACCATTTAAACATATTTTTTTCTATAAAATTCAATACATGTACATTCAAATGTCATTTAATGTTTTCCAACTCTTTAAAATTATATCCAGGGCTCCTTATAATAATTCAGTTTTCTCAAATCTAGATACACAGGCATTTTAATGCAACTTTCTCAGTAATTGATAGAACAAATAGGAAAAAAGTATATACATTATATGAAAAATACAAACAAATTGCTCAAATTAACATTTAAGCAATAGTACATCTAATAGCTGCCAATTACACAATGTATTTAAGTGCACACAGAACTTTTACCAAAAACAAGATTTGTTTGTTTAAAAGAAGTACAATCTTATTATAGTGTAACTTTTGACTGAAAAGACATTTAACTAGAAATCAGTAACAGATACCTAAAGTTCCCTCATTTGGAAATTAAATGACACACTTCTAAAGATATGAGTCAAAAAAGAAGTCACAAAGGTATTAAAAATGTCAAAGTGATTATAAAAGGCAACATAACAAATTATATGAACATAGACACAATATTTTGAAATGTGTGAGATATATAAGTAGTGCTTAGTGCAAAGTTTTTAGATTTTAATATACATATCAGTAAAAAACTTAAATTCAGTTGTCTAAGTAGAGGAAAAGTAATGAACATAGTACACATAAATGAAATAAATAATACATGAAAAATAAATAACTCTTAGTAATCATAATCCATAGCCAAGAATAAAAAAAAAGAACAGATACAAAATTTGCCAATATCTGAAGTGAAAATGTGTTTGTCACAACAATTTCTCCAGACAGTAAAAGAAGATGAAGAAACACTCTGAACAATTTTATGTCAATAAATGCTACAACTTAAATATAATGGGTGAAATCCTTGAGAACAGTTTACCATAGCTGACTGAAGGTGAAATAGAAAATCTGAATCACTTTGTAGCTACTAAACCCTTTAAATTCATACTTAACATCTTTCTCACAAATTGTATTTGATAAAAAAGAAAATTTCTCTCATATTATAAAAACATATTTAGCAAAGTAAAAAGGCAAGCCATAGAATGAAAATAATTATATCCATTATATAATCAAAGGATTTATATTGAGAATATATAAAGAATTCTTATAAACTCATAATAATACAACTTCTCTAATACTGGAAAACCTTTAAGAGACACTTAGCACTTGGAGCTCTAATATATTGTGGATAGGAATATAAAAGGGCACAACTGCTTTGACAGTTTGGTAATTTATTTTAAAGCTTAAATATGCATGTAACACATAACCCAGAGATTTCAAAAGGAATTTATAAGAGACAAGAAAAACATATGTCCGCAAAGACTTGCAAATGATTGTTCATAATAGCCTAATGCAAAACTAGAACAAAAAAAAAAACCTTGAAAACAATCTAAATATTCATTGAAAGGTGAATTGAATGACTATTCTGGTTTATTAGTACAATAGGATAATCTATAATAATAAAATAGAGAAAACTGTTAATGCATACCACAACATAGATGAATTTACAGACATTATGCTGAGCAAAATAAACCAGATACAAATCAATGCATACTATATATTTCCATTTCTATAAATTCTAAAATAGAGAAAACTAAGTAGGATCAAAATCAAATCAGTGGTTGCTTGGGAATGGGAAAAATTGCAATAGAAAAAATTTTCTGGGTGATAGAAATACAAAGAGAAAGAGAGAAAATGAAAACAGGTTGGTTACATATTTCAGGTATACAATCTGAGTAAACACAACAAAAAATGTTCCATAACTTTATTGCTGTGAATATTATTGCATGTGAATTTTAACTCATACATTTGATGTTTAAAATATGGGCTTTCCTTACAAATATAACTTTCTTCTTATAAAATGCACTAAAAACTAGGTGTTTTTTTTAAAAAAAAAAAAAGAAAGAAAAATTCAGGCTGGGCACAGTGACTATAATCCCAGCACTTTGGGAGGCCGAGGTGGGCGGATCATGAGGTCAGGATTTCAAAACCAGCCTGGTCAACATCGTAAAACCCTGTCTCTACTAAAAAAACAACAAAAAAAATACAAAATTAGCCAGGCATGGTGGTGCACACCTGTAATCCCAGCTACTCGGGAGGCTGAGGCAGGACAATCACTTGAAATTGGGAGGCAGAGGTTGCAGTGAGCTGAGATCTCACCATTGCACTCAAGCCTGGGTAAAAAGAAAGTCCTTCTCAAAAAAAAAAAAAAAGACATTACTGTAATATTGATTAATACTTTTAGAGAAAATAAAACTGATTCCAATTTCAAAATAAAAGCTGATTAGTCATAAAGATGATGTTGGTATAAACAGTAATCATAATATGTTTTATGGAAGTCTGCAGATTATGTAGCACTTTTACAGGCATATATTTTATAAAACTCAACAATTACCCCATAAGGAAGGCAGGCTTGGTATTATTCTTGGCATCCTTTCCCTATTAGGAAACAAAGACAAAATGGTAAATGAGTTGCCCAAAATTTTGCAGCAAAAGCTGCTCTCAAATCCAGGTTATTTGACTTCAGATTCTGTATACATTCAATTAATAGAATCATTCTTCACATAAGTAAATTAGTGATAAACAATATATTTAATAGCTAGCACTAGATTTTTAATCTTTAACTGAAAACATGGATTTCTAAATCTAATAAGGAAACAAGATTAAGAGAAGTCAAAATTATCTTTAACTGCCATTTCTTATTTCTGGATGATGAGAGATCACCATAAAAAAGTGATTTTAACCTTGGTTGTGTAATGAAATGAAGTAGGGAAGTTAAAAGTCTTGACACAGAGGCTGTATCCTTGACCTAATTAGCACCAAGGCTCAGTATTATCTCTAATTTTCCCAGGTGATAATCAATATGCAGTTTAAGTGTGAGCACCACTGTTACAAAGTGATTGAATATTTGACTTCATACTAGAGCATGTCTGCCTTTCAATTAGAATTTAGAAAGTGCTTCTCAACTTACCATTCCATCTGTACACTGCAACATACTTCCACCCTTAGCTATTTGTACTACTGATCAGTTTGTGGTTTCTGAATTACTATTGGCCAATTTACTTGTTTATTAATATTGCTAATAATAATGCTGGTCTCTCTATTCCTTCATAGACAGTAACTTATTTATTTACTTATTTATTGAGACAAGTTCTGCCTCCATCACCCAGGCTGGAGTGCAGTGGGGTGATCTCAGCTCACTGCAACCTCCGCCTCCTGGATTCAAGCAATTCTCCTGCCTCAGCCTCCCCAGTAGCTAGGACTACAGGCTTATGCCACCATGCCTGGCTAATTTTTGTATTTTTAGTGGAGACGGGGTTTCACCATGTTGGCCAGGCTGGTCTCAAACTCCCGACCTCAGGTGATGCACTCGCCTCGGCTCCCCAAGTGTTGGGATTACAGGCACGAACCACCATGCCTGGCCCATAAACACCCACTTCTGATGTGATGACAAATCTTACAAACCGAATTGTTCAGTCCTAGGACTCCACTCCTCTTTCCACATGGATCAGCAGCTTGGCTTTGGCAGTTCATCTTCTGTGCTTAACTGCTTGGTTATTGCACTCAGTGCATTTATATCTGCCCTATTTCAGTGTTCAACTCTGCTCTTGGCTTGAGAAATCTGGCCAGCTCTGCAGGTGCTGATAAGGGGTAATACCCCAATTTTCTTCATCTCCTCTTTAGAAAGGGAAGTAAATATTCATAATACATATTATCACATGTAGCAGAATGGGTCAGGCAAAATGGTAAAAGAAAACATTTTCAATCAAAACAAAAACGTAAAATCCCACAAAAACTTCTAATCTAAAAGCATGGAACATATAGGGGTATTAAGATCAGAATCCTATACAAAATCTTAGTACAAATGTGGCAGATATTTTGGGAGTCTGTTGAAGTGGAAGGGATTCTAAGTTTCGTGATATATAAAACCTTTCTCTATTAATGTGAGGTTTTTGAAACAGGTGCTGGCCAGGCATCATAATGAATCTGCAAGAAAAAAAAAAAATATTGGAAGCATCATTTAGAAACAATTCTCAGAAGAGAAATGCCCCATATGTCAAGCAAGATTTAACTTGATATTGAACTCAGAAATAGGCATAATGAGAATAACTGAAACATCATTATCACTTTTCTTATCCCAGTGTTTGTTTGAGAAGTGCTATATTGGAATGCTTGAGGTTGTTAACCCAATATTATAGGTTCATATTTGCCAAAAATTCAAAAATTATCCATTTCTGTTCATTTCACCACTAAGTGACATTAAAGAGATAATTCTACCTACACAGACTTTAAAACAAATTGTGAAAATTATTCACTTGGACATTTCCTTTTTGATTTTTTGTTTTGTTTTGAGATTAGGTCTGGGTCTGTCACCAAGGCTGGAGTGCAGTGGCACAATCTCGGCACACTGCAGCCTCCACCTCCTGGACTCAAGCAATCCTCCCCCCTCAGTCTCCCCGGTAGCTGGGACCACAGGCACATGCCACCATGCCTGGCTAATTTTTGTATTTTTTTTTTTTTTTTTGAGACGGACTTTCACTCTTGTTGCCCACGCTGGAGTGTGCAAGGGTGCGATCTCGGCTCACCACAACCTTCACCTCCCGGGTTCAAGCGATTCTCCTGCCTCAGCCTCCCGAGTAGCTGGGATTACAGGCATGCACCACCACGCCCGGATAATTTTGTATTTTTAGTAGAGATGGGGTTTCTCCATGTTGGTCAGGTTGGTCTTGAACTCCCGACCTCAGGTCATCTGCCCGCCTCAGCCTCCCAAGTGCTGGGATTATAGGCATGCACCACCATGCCCAGCCTTCTGTTTCTCTAAAACCCTACAAGTACTCATAAGGGCACAAACAATATGTTTAACTCCATTTCTACATGGGACAACTGTAAATTTTTTTTTTTTTTTTTTTTTTTTGAGATGGAGTTTTGCTTTTGTCACCTAGGCTGGAGTGCAATGGTGCAATCTTGGCTCACTGCAACCGCCACCTCCTAGATTTAAGCGATTCTCCTGCTGCAGCCTCCTGAGTAGCTGGGACTGCAGGTGTGAACCACCACACCCAGTTAATTTTTATATTTTTTGGTAGAGATGGGGTTTCACCATGTTGCCCAGGCTGGTCTCCAACTCCTGAACTCAAGTGATCCGCCCACCTCGGCCTCCCAAAGTGCTGGGATTAAAGGCATGAGCCACCCTACCCGGTAAAATTTCTGAGGCTTAATTTATTGAACCATATTCTTCACTCAGCTGTCTCTGCTGTGCACTCCTCTCCAGCAGTCAGTTCTGTAGTTTATGTGACCAAAAAAAAAAATCAGAATTCTACCTCACATACATATATAAAATATATACATATATATGGTATAGATATACATAGGTAGCAGTTGGAAAACAGAAGGTTTGAGAGTTCTTGAGAACTGAAGTATTTTACAATTTAAATATTCACGAGAGAGCCCTCCTGTTTCCTATATAATTGGCATAACCTGTTTTAGCATTTATATGATTGTCCTTGCCCTAGATTTCATTTACTAATGTTAGAGAATGGTATTTTTGATGAGCAGCCTGCTATTTCTGGTTAAGTTGTATCAGCTAAGGTGGCATTTAATGTTTTAATTTAAGGAAGTTACAGTCAATAACTTTATAAGTCAGCATATCCTTCTAAAAAGACGATTAAAGAATAAAACACGTCCGTTGATTGATGACTTTTTTGCACTTTAGTAAACCAAATCTTTGGATCTTTGATTCTGCTATTAAGTATTTTAAAGTATACATAAAATATGTTCTGTAATTAAGTTTTAAAATGTGTAGACTATTACCTAATTTTACCTTAAATGTGATCCAAAAGGTCTTTCAGTGGCTTTTCCTACAAAACAACTCAGAATGACTTCATCTATTATACCTATGCTTGATTTAAGATCTAACTTAAGTGAAATACCTGCTTACAATAATTTCTTTGACCGTGAGTAACTGTGAACTAACGTCAATTTTATTTTCTATTTCTGTTTACTACCTTACCTCTCACATAGATAAAAATAAGTGGAAAAAAAAAAAAAAGGAAATCTAGAAAAGTTCTGTTTCCAAACTAGGTCCACAAATTCTTATATTTTTTATACGATCACGTCTCAAAACATATTTTATTAATCCTTTATAATACATTTTGATTTTATTGATTGTGTTCTTTTATTAAGCAGGTAGCTATTTATCACGAGAGATCATCATAGGTAAGGAATTTAAAAACCAATCAATTCAAATCACATCTTGGAAATAAATAAAAATAATAACATGCAAAAAGATAAAGTTACACTAACATACAGTTATAAGATAAACATACAGATTTGAAAAAATTTGGCTTTGCAATTAAAAATATGATGGACTCCGAGACAAAAAAAAAATGTTAAATATAAACCTTATGGAGATATCAATATTTCACCTGCCTAACAAAAGTTGAAAATTATTAGAATTAAAGATGCTGAAGAGAATGTAGCTGAAGAGAAACTCATTCACTTCTGGTGGGAGTATTAAATCCAACCTCTTTGGGAAACAGATTGTCGTTATCCACTGTTATAGAATATATGTATATTCTATCAGTGAGCAATTTCACTGCTATGAATGTATCATAGAGCAGTGTTCCTCATATTTAATCTGTATGTTTATTACTTAAGGTTCTTGTTCAAGCTAAGATTCAAATATCCTCTGGATAGGTTCTTAGTACATTTCTAACAAGGTCTCAGGTGATACTGATACTTCTACACAGACGACAGAGATGCAAAGCTCTAGAGAAAATAATGCACATTTTGAACAAGAATACATATACAAATATGTGTCTATCATTTCATAAAATTGATAAAGTAAAATCAACACGTGACTATCCATAGCTAATCAGATAAATTGTTGTGTATTCAAACAAATGAATACTGAAAAATGAAAATGAAATTTTGATAACCACATACAAAAACAGTTGCAAAAAAAGGTTTAATTATTCTGTTTATATTGAGGACTTTAAAAGATAATACTATATTACATGATATAGAGATTTCATTCATGTTTTTATAAAAGTATAAAGATTCCAAAGAAATATTTAAAATAAAATTAGGACAATATCTATTTTAATGTCTATAGTAAGAGAAAGAATTATGATTAAAATGGGACATGCAAGAAGCTTCTGAAGTTTCAATGTTTCTATTAAACACACTAATTTTAAGCAGTACATTCAGGTACTTTTCCTCATTACCTAGGTATGTTTTATTTCACAAAATTAAGAAATGGATAAATTAAAAGTTATCAAAGAAGACATACTAAAACAACAAAAATAAATTTTAAAATATTACATTGAGGATGTGGAGCCTTCTAGTTCCAAAATATTAATATAGAAGCAAGCTAGTTTCTTTCTACTCCACAGAAAACAAATGTGCAGCACCAGTATTATCACCAGCAATATCCAAGAACTCAAATGTAAGACAGTTCCCAGGAACACAGAGAAGTAAAAATATTTCAAGCAGATGGTAAGAGAACTTGATTTCCATATCCATGATGTGCCTCCCCCAAATCTGCTCAGCACCAAGCCCACAGAAAATTTCCCCCAGAGCATAGATTCTACACTAAAAAGTGAGATCAAGGGAGAAAACTGGCTTCCCAACCATCTTGGGTTCCCCAGAACGAGGTTTGTTCCTGCTTCAAGCGATGGGAAGCATCAGGAGTGCCAGAAGAAATAAATATCGCTGAGAATAGCCACAGACAAAGGGGAGGAGGCAGGATTATGATTCTGAGCTTCAGAAACTCTGCTCTGTAACTCAGCCAAAAGAGATGCCAAATCATAGTGACTCATTTGCTGTAGCACCTTGCTGTAGGAGGTTGGTCCTTGGCCACAAACCACTAGAAAACCTTCCCATATCACTGGGTTATGATATCCTTTTCTGGACCTCCCCCATTCAGGACAGCAGGCATTCTGTTTGTTTACAGGAACTGAGGCAAATCTAAGCTTAAAGTTCCATCTAGTTCAGTAAAGGAGGCAGCAACCTAGTAGGGGGGAAACAAGCATTTAAAAATGTATTATCCTTAGCAAACTAACACAGGAACAGAATACCAAGTATCATATGCTCTCACTTATAAGTGAGAGCTAAATAATGAGAACATGTGGACACATAGAGAGGAACAACACATGGTGGAGCCTTTGGAGGGTGGAAGATGGGAGAAGGGAGAAGATCAGAAAAATTAATTAATAGTTTTAATACCTGGGTGACAAAATAATTTGTACAACAAATCCCCATGACACAACATGCAATTTCAACAGGGAAATTACAAAGTATCTCTAAGCAAACATATCCAACAAAAAACAAAACAAGCCAGAGAGAGAAGACAAGAATAAATAATGAAATCTTCAGTGCAAAGATATACACATACATCCAAAAGAAACAATAACAAACAAAAAAACATCACCTCCTCAAATGCACAAAGCAAGGAATCACTGACTAATCCTAATAAGGTGGCCATATGTGTGAACTCACTGACCAAGAATTTAAAACAGCAATTTTAAGAAAATTCAGGGATTGCCAAGATAACATAGAAAAGCAGTTTTAGAATTTATCAGATAAATTTAACAAACAGATCAGAATACTTTTAAAAACTAAACAGAAATATTGGAACTGAGAAATACATTTGCTGAACTGAAAAATTCACTAGAGGCTCTCAAGTGCAAAATGGATCAAGCAGAACAAAGAATTGCTGAGCTCCAAGATGCTCTTGAAAATGCACAGTTCAAGAAGAAAAAAGAGAAAAGAATAAAAAGGAACAAATATTATCTATAATATACAGGAAATTTTTTCAAAAGACCAATTCTAAGAATTATTGGTGTTGAAGAGGGAGTTGAGCAAGAGTAGTGGATATAAAGTTGATTCAAATAAATAATAATAGAAAACTTCCCCAGACTTGAGAAACATATCAATATCCAGGTATAGGAACATTACAGATTTGATTCAAATAAGACTATGCCAAGGCATATAATAACCAAACTCTCAAAGATCAGGAAAGAAGACCCTCAAGGTAGGAGGAGAAAAGAAGCAAATACCATATGAAGGAGCTTTAATATGTCTGGCAAAAGACATCTCAACAAAACCATACAGGCCAGAAGGGAGGGAGATGACATTAAAGTGCTGAGAGAGGAAAAAAAAAAAAACTTCCATACAATGCTAAATTTAGCAAAGCTATCCTTCAAATATGAAGGGGAGATAAACTCTTTCCCAAGGAAACTAAAATTGAGAGAATTCACCACCACCAGACCCATCTTACAAGAACCAACAGGAGTTCCTCAGTCCAGAAGAAAATACATTAATGTGTAAAAAGAAAATATTTGAAGGTATAAAATCTACCAGTAAAACTAAATTCAAGAACAACCCAGAATACATGAAAGCTGTAATTGTCATGTGCAGTCTACTCATAACTCGTTTGAAGCCCAAAATCCATAAAAAATAATACCTACAGCAGTATATTAAGATATAAATAATATAAAAATATGTATATTGATATATATATACACACACACATATATCACAGCACAAAGTCAAAATAGACTAATGCAATTAAAGTATAGAATTTTTCTAAAATTTATTTACTTCTATTTTTTTCTATTCTTTCTTAGGAAGCTTTCATCTCTTTAAAATAAAGTTTTATATCTACAAAATGTTTTATGTAAGCCTCATAGTCACAATGCAAAAACCTCCCATAGATTCGCTAAAAATAAAGAGCAACTATTTAAAAAATACTACCAGAGAAAAATCACTTAGCCACTAAGAAAGAAGGTAAGAAAAGAAGAGGTAATTACAAAATAACCAGAAAACAAGCAACAAAATGACAGTTTTAAATCCTTACTTACCAATAATAACAATGAATATAAATGGAACTTTATTCTCCAATTAAAAGGCATAGAGTGGCTGAATGGATAGACAAAAGATCCAACTATATGCTGCCTACAAGAAACCAACTTTACCTAAAGATACACATAGACTAAAACTGAAGAGGTGGAAAAATATATTCCATGCAACTGGAAACCCAAAAAGGGTAGTAGTCACTGTATCACTATATTTATATAAAACAAAGTAGCTTACAAGTGAAAGACTATAAAAAATTCAGAGAAAGTCACTATATAATGACAAAGGGCTAAATTCAGCAAAGGGTATAACAATATAACAATTATACATATCTATGCCCCCAACACTGGAGCTCCCAAGTATATAAATGAAACATTAATAAATCTAAAGCAAGAGATAGAATACAATAAATTAACAGTAGAGGACCTCAACACTATACTCTCAGTAATAGGCAGATCATCCAGACAGAAAATAAACAAAGAAATATCAGAGTTAAACTACACACTAGACCAAACAGGCCTATCTGACATCTAAAGAAGTTTTTGCCCAACTGCTGCAGAATGCACATTATTTTTATCATCATGTGAAACATTTTCCAAAATAGACCATATCTTCAGCCACAAAAAAAGTGTCAACGAATTCAAAAAGTCAAAATCATAGCAAAGATATTTTCTGACCAAAGTGGAATCAAAGGATAAATCAATAACAAGAGAATCTGAGAAAACACACAAACACATGGGAATTAAACTACATGCTCCTAAATGACAAATGTCAATGAATAAATTTTTAAAATCTTGAAATAAATGAAAATGAAAACATAGCATACCAAAATTGATGTAACACAACAAAAGCAGTACTAAGAGGAAAGATTATGGAAATAAACAATGAACCTTCTGAAACTAGAAAATCAAGAACAAACCAAGCCCCAAATTAATACGAAAAAGGAAACAAAGATTAGAACAGAAATCAGTGAAATTGAGACTAAAAAATAACATAAGATTAATAAACTGCACAAACTAAAAACAAAAGAGGGAAGACACATATACATAAAATCAGAAAAAAATGGAAATACAAAGAAATACAAAGAATTATTAGAAAACATTGTGAATACATCAACAAATTGGAAAACCTACAAAAATGGATGAGTTTCAGGATACATACAACCTATTAAAACTGAATCATGAAGAAATAGAAAACCTCAACAAACTAATAATGAGTAACAGAGTTGAGGTCATAATAAAAAGTCTCCCATTCCAGAAAATCTCGGGACGTGATGCTTCCTTGTTAAATTCTACCAAACATTTAAAGAACTAATACCAATTATACTAAAACTCTTCAAAAAATTTGAAGAGGAGGGAATGCCTCTAAACTCATCCTATGAAGCCAGGATTTTATGTTCATACTAAAACCAATAAAACACACACACACACAACCAAAAAATGAAAACTACAGCCCAGTGTCACTGATGTGAATATAGGTGCGAAAATCTTCAACAAAATGCTAGCAAACTGAAACCATTCACCATAATCAAGTGAGATTTATCTCAAGGATTCAAGGATAGCTTAACATATACCAATCAATAAATGTAATGCAACAAATTAACTGAACTTAGTTAACTGAACTAAGAACAAAAATCATATGATCATTTCAATAGATGCTACATAAGCATTCCATATAATTCAACATCTTTTTATGATAAATAAGAAAACCAGAACAAACTGGCATAGAAGAAACATATCTCAAAATAATAAAGACATATATGACAAACTCACAGCTAACACTGTATTAAATGGTGAACTTTTCTATAAGATCTGGAACAAGACAAAAAATGCCCACTTCCCCACTTTTATTCAACATAATACTGGAAGTCCTGGCCAGAACATTTAGGCAAGAGAAAGAAATAAAAGTCATGAAAATTGGAAATAAAAAAGCCAAATTATCCTTGTTCACAAATTATGTGATCTTATATTTAGAAAAAACGTAGACTCCACTTAAAAACCTGTTAAACTGACAAAAAGAATCAGTAAGTTAATAAAATACAAAATCAACATTCAAAAATCAGCAGTTATACATGCCAACAGAGAACAATCTGAAAAAGAAATCACGAAAGCAATCCCATTTACAATAGCTGCAAAAGAATATAAAATACCTTGGAATCAGTTTAACCAAAGAAGCGAAAAGCCTGTACCAAGAAAACTTTAAAACACTGATGAAATAAACTGAAAAAGACACAAAACACATGAAAAGGAATTCCATGCTCATTAGTTGAAAGGCTTAATATTCTTGAAATTACAGTTCTACCCAAAGCAATTTAAAGATTCCATGTAATTCCTATCAAAATACTAATGAAATTTTTCACAGAAATAGAAAAAAATTCTAAAATTTATATGGAATCAGAAAAGACTCTGAATAGCAAAAGCAATGTTAAACAAGAAAAAAAAAAAAAGCTGAATGCAACAAACTACTTGACTTCAAAATATACTACAAAGCTATATTAACAAAACCATCATGATACTTGCATAAAAACAGACACATAGACCAGTGAAATGGAATAGAGAATCCAGGTATAAATCCACCCATTTACAGCCAACTTATTTTAGACAAAGGTGCCAAGAACATACAATGGGGAAGAGAGAGTCTTTTAATTAAGTGATGTTAGCCAAACTGGATAATCATATGCAGAAGATTGAAACTTGACCCCTATCTTCACCAGATATGAAAATCAAATAAGATGGATTAAACACTTAAATCTAAGACTGGGCCAGGCGCCGTGGCTCATGCCTATAATCCCAGAACTTTGGGAGGCCAAGGCGGGTGGATCACGAGGTCAGGAGATGGAGACTGTCTTAGCTAACACGGTGAAATCCCATCTCTACTAAAAAGTACAATAAATAAATAAATAAATAAAACTAGCTGGGTGTGGTGGTGGGCACCTGTAGTCCCAGCCACTTGGGAGGCTGAGGCAGGAGAATGGTGTGAACCCAGGAGGCGGAGCTTGCAGTGAGCCAAGATTGCACCACTGAACTCCAGCCTGGGCAACAGTGCAAGACTCCATCTCAAAAAAAAAAAAAAAAAGGTCTAAGATCTGAAGCTATGAAATTATAAGAAGAAAAGAAGAATCATTCGGGAAACCCTCCAGGTCATTGATCTGGACAAAATTTTTTTGTGTAAGTCCTCAAAAGCATAGGCAACCAAGCCAAAAATGCACAAATGAGATTATATCAAGCTAAAAAGCTTTTAGACAGCAAATAAGATAATCAACACAGTGAAGAGACAACCCACAAAATAAGAAGAAATATTTGCAGACTATCCATCTAACAAGAGATTAATGAACAAGACATATAGTAAACTCAAACAACTTGATAAAAAAAATTAAAAACCTAATAATTTGCTTAAAAATAGGGCAAAACAATTGAATAGAAACTTCTCAAAAGAAGGCATACAAACAGCAAACAAATATATTAAAAAATAGTCAACATTACTAATTATCAGAGAAATACAAATCAAAAGTACAATGAGATATAATCTCACGCCAGTTAAAATGGCTTTCATCAAAAAGACGGAATAATGGATGGTAAAAGGATGTGGAAAAAGTAGAACCATCATACACTGTTCATGGGAATGTAAATTAATATAGCCACTTTGGAAAACTGCATGGAGTTTCCTCAAAAACTGAAAACAGAGCTATCTTATGACCCAGAAATTCCAATACTGAGTATATATTTTAAAAAAAGAAAATTAATATATCAAAGAGATACCTGGATTCCAGTGTTTATTGCAGCACTATTCACAACAGCCAAACTATAGAATCAACCTATGTGCCCATAAATAAGTAAATAAAGAAAATGTGGTACATATGCTCAAGGAAATATTATTCATCCATCAAAAAGAATGAAATCCTTTCATTTGCAGCAACATGAATGAACCTGGAAATCACTACATTTAGTGAAATAAGCCAGATATAGAAAGGCAAATATTGCATGTTTTAACTCATGTGGGAGCTAACTAAAGTGGATCTTATGAATATATAGTAAATTGGTAGTTATCAGAGGCTGGGAAGGATAGAGAGAAGGAGAGAGATATAGTTTGATTAATGGGTATAAAGTACAGTTTAGCAGTGGAAATAGGACCTAGTGTTTGATAGATCAGCAGGGTGACTATGGTTTAAAATAAAGTTATATTGAATATTTTAAATAACTGAAAGAGGAATTCCAGTGTTTCTAGCATAAATAAAAGACATATTTAATGTGATGGATATCCCAATTTAATCTTTACAAAGTATATGAATGGATTAATCACACATACTCCAAAATAGGTATGTCTATTATACATAAATAACAAATTAAAAAATTATACAGACAGAAATGAAAAAAAAAAACTCATAATAGAGCCAACAAAGTTCAAAACAAATATCCTAAACATCTGTATTAATGACATAATTAAAATATTTGAGAAAAAATCACACAAAGTAAGTATAAAGAGAAAAAATTACTGAAAGTAATTAGATAAAATATAGACATGAAAACAGACAACAGTAATTATGAATAAATATTACCAGTATCTTCAACAAAATAGTTTATGCAATAAATAGATATATCTGAAGACATAATCCAATCAACACAAAATGAAGCTTAATAAAAACAACTTGGAATTGGAGTAATAAAATCACAAATTAGTGGCAGTAAGTATAAGATCAATCAAATTAAAGATAGAATTTAAAATATAAAAATGAAGTTTTAGCAACAAACATACTATATTTTCTATAATGCAATTTTTGAAATATAAACTACATAAGTAAAAGTAGTTTATTGATAATAGCTTGGAAATTTTTTCTAGAATTTTCAAGGAAAAAGAGGAATTCTAGGAAGATGGGGAAAAAGAGGCATCTGGCAATAGTTTGTTCTTCATTTTAATGGCTCTGTTAGTCTGTTTTCTCACTGCTAAAAACACCTGAGGCTGAAAAGTTTGATTGACTCAGAGTTGTGCATGGCTGGGGAAGCCTCAGGAAACTTAAAATCATGGAGGAAGGGGAAGCAGGCATTTTCTTCACAGGGCAGCAGAATACAGGAAGGGTGAAGGGGGAAGAGCCCCTTATAAAATCATCAGATCTTGTGAGAACTAACTCACTATTAAAAGAAGAGCATGGGGGAAACCACCCCCATGGTCCAATTACCTCCCACCAGGTCCCACCCTTAACACATGAAGATTATAATTTGAGATGAGATTGGGGTGTGGACACAGAGCCAAACCATATCATTCTGCCCCTGGGCCCTCCCAAATCTCACGTCCTCGCATTTCAAAACCAATCATGCCTTCCCAACTGTGCCCCAAAGCCAAAGTCTTAATTCATTCCAGCATTAACTCAAAAGTCCAATTCCAAATCCTTATCTGAGACAAGGCAAGTCCCTACTGCCTAGAAGACTGTAAAATCTTCTAAGATACAATGGGGCTACAGGCACTGGATAAATGCTCCCATTCAAAATGGGAGAAATTGGTCAAAACAAAGGGGTTATAGGGCCCATGCATGTCTGAAATCCAGCAGGGCAGCCATTAAATCTTAAAGCTCCAAAACAATCTCCTTTGACTCCATGTCTCATATCCAAGGCACACCGATGCACGAGATGGGCTCCCACAGCCTTGGGCAGCTCTGCCCCTATGACTTTTTAGGGTATAGCCCCTCAGCTGCGTTTACAGCTGATATTGAGTATATGCAGCTTTTCCTGGTGCATGCTACAAGCTGTCAGTGGATCTACCATTTTGGAGTCTGGAAGAGAATGGCCCTCTTCTCACATCTCCACTAGGCAGTGACCTGGGGGGGACTCTGTGGCAGCTCCAACCCCACGTTTTCCTTCTGCACTGCCCTAGCAGAGGTTCTTCATCAGGGCTCCACACCTGCATCAGACTTCTTCCTGGACATCCAGGCATTTCTATACATCCTTGGAAATCTAGGCAGGGGTTCCCAAACCTCAAATGTCGAATTTTTTGCACCTGCAGGGCCTACGCTATGTGGAAGCTGCCAAGGCTTAGGGCTTGCACCCTCTGAAGCAACAGCCTAAGCTGTACCTTGGCCCCTTTTAGTCACGGCTGTAGCTGGAGCGGCTGGGACCCAGAGCACCAAGTCCTGAGGCTGCACAAAGCAGTAGGGCCCTGAGCGGTGCCCATGAAATGCTTTTTCCCTTCTAGGCCTCTAGGCCTGTGATGGAAGGGGCTCCCACAAAGGTCTCTGACGTGCCCTGGAGACATTTTCCTCATTATCTTGGGCTATTAACATTTGACTCCTCATTACTTATGTAAATTTCTGCAACCTGCTTGAATTTCTGCCCAGAAAATGGGTTTTTCTCTTCTACTACACGGTCAGGCTGCAAATTTTCCAAACTTTTACACTCTGTCACCTCTTGAACACTTTACTGCTTAGAAATTTCTTCCACCAGATACCCTAAGTCATCTCTTTCAAGTTCAAAGTTCCACAGATATCCAGGGCAGGGGCAAAATGCCGCCAGTCTCTTTGCTAAAGCATAGCAAGAGTGACCTTTGTTCCAGTTCCAAATAAGTTTCTCATCTCCATCTAAGACCACCTCGGCCTGGACTTCATTGTCCATATCACTGTGTGCATTGTGGTCAAAAATCTTTCAAAAATCTCTAGGAAGTTCCAAAACTTTCCCACATCTTTCTGTTTTCTTTTGAGCCCTTTAAATTGTTCCAACCTCTGCCTGTTACCTAGTTCCAAAGTCACTTCAACATTTTCGGGTTATCTTTATGGCAGTACCCAACTCTCGGTATCAATTTCTTATATTAGTCCATTTTCACACTGCTGTAAAGAAATATCAGAGACTGGGTAGTTTGTAAACAGAAGAGATTTAATTGACTCACAGTTTTGCATGGCTGGGGAGGCCTGAGGAAAGTTGCAATCATGGCAGAAGTGGAAGCAGGCACCTTCTTCGGCAGGCAACAAAAGAGAAGAACGATCAAGGGGGAAGAGCACCTTATAAAACCATTAGATCTTGTGAGACTTCACTCACTATCATGAGAACAGCATGGGGGAACCACCCCCATGATCTAGTCGCCTCCAACAAAGTGATTATGTTTATAATTCTACCAGGCAACTATAATTTGAGATGAAATTTGTTGGGAACACAGAGTGAAAGCCTATCATTTGTTAATGACATTAGATATTCCTTTCTGTTGCTCATTCTGCACACATGTCTTCTCTCACCTTCTTTATTCTGTGTATCAGAGAAGAGGAGCTTATAGATAAATTTCCCAGAATAGCTTTCTGAGTTTAGTTCTGGGTTACAGTCTTTCAATGAGAAGAACTTGCTGAAGAAGATAAAGCCTAGGAAAAGCCCTTATTTTTCTTCGACAGTGGCAGGCTGACAGATAGCAAACTCTGGAGTTCACCTGACTGGGTGCTTCAGGAAGCTAGGGTAGTGTGTGGCAGCTCTCCTGCCATTCTTGAAATTCACAAGTTTACGAGGAAGTTCTTAAAATTCACTACTTCTCTTCTATTGGCAGTTGGGATGATGAAGATGGTTTTACTAAAGAGTATTTGGTGTTGCAGGTCACCGAGATGACATGACCTGATTCTGCTTCACTGACTATCACCCATTCTATCCAGTGCTGAGAGAACCTCCGATTTCCTTTATTAACACTCTTTATACCACAAACACTTCAGTAACTTTTGCTTTTCTGTCAGAACCCTGACTTTTAATTTTTTTTCATTTCTATAGCAGAAATATTGAGAAAAATATTATTTCTAACAGTAACTACTAGTAAAAGTAGTTTACAATTCTAAATCATGGCAGACTAAATATTAGAGGAGGTTGGAAAATATTGGACAAAACACAGGACTATATACTATTATATACAGATATTGCATATATAGTGTTGAAGAAATAGGCTTCTGATACAATAAGGATAATTGAAATAAATTTATCTTTAAAAGATGAATTGTGTGATGAAGCAATAACTGTATGTTGCCTATTATATATAGATATATACACACACACTTAAATGGTACATGAACATATTGTAGCAAAAATGATAGACTTTGCCCGTTTTTGAGATGTCTTTGATATTAAGGCTAATGCTTAGCAAAGATAAATCATATAACAGTAATACAAGACATAGCTCAATACAAACTAAAAGTAATTAAGACAAATCAATTTATTATATAATGGTGAAGAGTGAAAATCCTCAATGAAACCAAATACCGTTCCAAATACCATTAGTCAACGCCATTGAAGAAGAACATAAAACAGCTGAAATACATTATATTTTATGTATTATATTACCAAAAATATAATTATATATTGTTTTATATATTATAATATAGTGTCTTATAAATGCCAGGAGATAAATGTATCATGATGTGAAGGAAGCATGGAGAATTATATACCTGAAAATTTAGATAAGAAACATATGAAAATATTGTCAAGATATTAAACCTGATTAAATTTGTTGGCTGCAAACAAATATATAGATAGCAATCCAATCACTTCTCTATAAAGAAACAGTGACAACAATAGAATGGAATAAAAACATATATTAATATACTATGTAATATATCTATTTATAATAGGATAAATGATTTTATTTTTAGTAGCATCATGAACAAATAACATCAATACAGCATGGTGTAATTATGAGATACCTATAATTCTCATATAAAGAATATTTTGATTGTGCCACCGTAATAAAACCTGAAAAAGAGACATAGGCCTGATTTCTGGTTATGAAAGGATATTAACTATACTCGATATTTTATTTTTGAGAATTTTTTCACAAAAAATAGAAAACAATAAAATAATTATTTTAAAGTTGAAAGAATGTTGAGTTTCCTGGGAATAATAATGCTTATAAATCCAGGGACATTCTGGAAGTTACAGAATAATGAGTAAAATTGCACTGATATTAACTGTTTAGAAGGGTATAAATTTATATAGCATTCTATGAAGGCAATTTGGCAAATTCCATCACCTTTTAAAAATTATTTTTAAATGTAATTTAACCAATCCCTTTTTAGGGATTTATCCTTTGAAAATATTTTGTAGGTATACACACATACACACACATGCATGCATGTGCACAGCAATGTTACTCAAATCTTGGAGCAATGGTTATAACAAATAAGTTTATCTATAAGATGAAATGGCATTTGACTATTAATAGAACCTGGTAGATGCATGGGCATTATCATGGGAAGTAACAATATATTGTTAAGAAAAAACTAGTTTCAGAAAATATATGTAGAATCAATCAATTTTTCTTAAAATAAATATAGGTGCTCATTACATGTGTGCATTAAGAATTTAGAAGCTGATATATTAAACTGTTAATAATCAGTGTGAACCTTACTTTCAACTTTACACATTTCTGCATTATTGGAATTTTCAAATATGTTTTACTTCTGTAATCAGTAAAACCAAGCCATTTTTAAAGAAAGATACATTAGTCCTTTCAGTTGATTAAATAAAGAATGTTATAATATAACCCAGATTTATTGAAGCACAAAGTAAAGAGGAGAATGCAATTATGCAGGTACTTCTGTATCCTATTGCTTGTTTACCTTGTATAGTGTACTGAGATGGAGAACTATGGCAACAATGAAAATGATCCTGTGAGCCAGTCGTTTTGTGGATAGATTTATTTTTATAGTTTCCTTAGTGTTTGTCTGTAGGGGAAAAAGACATAACATGAGAATGGGAACGATAAAATATCTCATTTTGTACCTGCTTCTATTGACAGGTATAAGTAATACCATATGTTTACATATCACCTATTTTAGAGAGTGAAGTATATTTATGGGGAGCTATTCATTGTCAACATATTCCTGTGCCTGTATGCAGGCTCCACGAGCTGACTATTTGAATACATTCAATAAATTACCTAATGACAGCTATTTTTTTTGCATCCTTGGTCAATTAAATCTAGCTAATTTACTTTCTCATTTCATTAATTTGTTACGAAATGATTTGATTGGATAATCGTGGTTTATTATTCTGACTGGTTGTTAAACCGTGCATTCAAAATTGTGGCAAATAGGGTAAAACTGCCACAATTTCTGTTTTTCAGAATATTTCAGCATATTCAACAATAATTAGAGTCACATTGAAGTTCCAGTATAGGAAATTGCCTACAAATCCTGCTTACCTTACTTTTTAATTGAGATTCATGACACTTCAGCGGAATTACTTTAGGAAAACGCCTAAGTCTCAATCTCCCAAGCATCCTTTCATTTAATGCTAAACATCTATCAAGAACCTACTATAAGCTCTAGACAGATAAAGCTGTACATTATCTTTAAAGGGATACAGGCCATTAAATACACCGTATAATAAGACAAAAGTGAACATGCATTAGGAGTTCTAAGAAAATGTTTTAACTACCTGCTAACTCAGGAATCAACTGGGCAAAAAGGATAGTTAAGGAATTCTAGGCATATCCTATATCTTTTGGGAAAGAACAAAATTGTTACAAAGCATGGGAAAGTCAGTATCTGCTGTGATTGGAACAGAAGTCGGGGGAGGTGAAGTGGCAGAAGATTTGGCTTTTTTTGTTTGTTTGTTTTTTAGAGATGGGGTTTTGCCATGTTGCCCAAGCTGGTCTAAAACTCCTGGGCTCAAGTGATCTGCCCACCTCAGCCTCCCAAAGTGCTGGGATTATAGGCATGAGCCACTGCACCCAGCCTCGTGGTAGTCTTGTTTTAGATGTTTAACAAGGATCCTTATGAGGAGTCTTTAAAACAGGGGAGTGGCCATAGTAGCAGGAGGCTGCCAAATGCCTGGGCAGATAGGGCCAGGTACCTGGTGAAACCCCACCTCCAAGCTGAAGACAGCTGAAAGCCTGAAAGCCAAGCTACAAGTTTAATCCTCAGATTGGACTGAGAACTTGTCTTCCTGTTGGGTATGCTTTCCTCTGATAGATCGCCACCCTTCACCTATATTACATACACCTATCCTTTCCTAATTGGTTTTCTATACTGCCATGTCTACTTTGAGTGGTGTCTTCACTTTCCTCCCTTTTTTTTTGCATACCCACAAGCCAGTCAGCATGCCCTCCCCATCCTGTGCTTCTGAAGATCCCAGATTCTGTCAGTAGAGGAAGAAATGGCCTGACTTCAGGGAACAGAGACAGCCTGACTTTGGGGAAGACGACCTGCCATTCCCGTCCCCTCTCCAGCTCCCCTCTCTGCTAAGAGCTGTTTCTATCACTCAATAAAATTCTCTGCCTTCACCATCTTTCCACTGTTCATGCGACCTAATTCTTCTTGGACGCCAGACAAGAGCTCGGGACTCACTGAGTGTGGGGTTGCAGGGAGCGGGGGGTAACCAGCGCCATCCACGGATGGTAGAACTAAAGGAGCACTGTAACACCCCCTCTGTGGCTTTGGGGTTGTGGGCCCCCTCACATGGGTGCTGCTGCGTTCCCCTGAAGACAACACACCTGATCTGGCCGCAGACCCTGCATGGAGTTTGTTTCTGTGTCAGTGCCCACAGTGGCCAGCTGGATCCTGCACTCGCTTGCTCACGTGCTCCTTCCTACTAGGAATTGAGCACACTGGGAGTGCCCCTGCCGTGAGTCCAGCAAAGGGGCTGAGAGAAATCCTGCATCAATGACACCTTTGAATTCCTGTCTCTTTGGCAGTGGTGTTAGTATTACAGCGAGGGTGTTATAGGACTAGAAACCATAAATCATTGCATTTAGCAATAGATATTTCTCAGAATTAATCCTTTATAAGGCAAGGTAATTAGAGGCTGAAATGATAAGCTCTGGGCCCTAATCCTGGCACCATCCAGCTGTGTGACTTTCAGCAAATCATTGTTTTATCTTCTCTGTGCCTTAGGTTTCTTATCTGTGAAAATGCTAGTAATAATTATAATAATAATAACAGTAGCTCTCAGGGTTAATATAAGGATTTATACAATTAATGTAGGGAAAGTGCAATTCTCAATAAATATTAGCTAATGGTTTTATCTTATCTGCCCTCTGTTCCCCCATTGGTTTTAAAAAATGTTTTAGTCAAGTATCTTTCTTTACAGTAATTTCCACTTTCTTGTCAGGGAGCCCCCAGCACTGCCATGCTGCTTTCTTTGTATTCTTTTTCCTGATTCTTTTAGAAACCTGTTGTGATCCCATGGTTAGTATTTTGTTATTTACTCTTCCACTCCGTGTAAGCTGTATTTCTTATAAAAGTCTCATACTCCCAGAACCTAGTTTTCATTTTACTTCTCAGACTGGTGTAAATGCTTGAGGGAAAGCATTGTCAAAGCAAGACCTGGGTAGCTGAAACAAAATTACCGTGGGCAAGGAAAATGGATCCTTGTCAGATAGCAAAGGAGTCTTGAAGCCACATGTACAAGGGACATGCAGAGCTCTGCCTCTAGGGACCAACGGGTTTCAAACTTTAGCCCACACGATACAGACACAATCTCAGCCAAAGACAAATTTATTCATGTCCCCTTTTTCCCAATCTCAGTCCAGACCGACTCATCAGTAAAAACAAGAACTTAAACAATGATAAATCAGATAAATCATTTGCATTGGGGAAAAAAGTGAGTAGGATCTCTAACAATTTACTGTCATCCTATTTATTCAGGAGAAAAATGACAAGTGCCTTTTTTTGATTTTGATTCCTAGTTTTGGTCCAGGGGATAGAGATAAACCTGGCACCAGTTTTGCTTTGATATCTGTTGGGAGTAGGGGGAAACAAACAGGAAAGTGGCCAATTATAGGTCTGCACTATAAGTGCTCAGATGGGGAGAATTCTTCATTGTGGGGGCTCAGAGAAGACAGTTATCGGGCAGGGGAGCACTTTCTAGAGGTAACATCTGTTCCTGAGGTGGAGATTGTTTATTCTGTGCTCTTTATGTTTTCTTTTTCAGCTGTGTTTAGGTGGGGAGGGCACAGAAGTGTTTTTGCTGCCCGAGTGAGGAGTAAACTCCTGCAGGTCCAATCTGATACTGATTAAATGAGGGCCTGAAAGTAAAGCCTTCAGGGTGTTTTCTTGCATAGCCTTTCAAATGCTTAGATAAATCATAGTAAATCAATAGAAAACTCTGACATTTGACCTGTTTGAGTTTCACAAAGTACTAGCTTCTTTTACAGACACTGAGCTATTCGAGTTCCCAATTAGGGCCCAAGTGGGATGTTGTATCAAAAGAAATTAGAAGCAAAAGCAATATGTGTGTAGATTATTAAATCAACTTGTTAATATCCTAAAGTTATTATGACTATCAGAAGCTATTATAGGTGAAATATCATTATAGTCAATGCTTTTAACAAAACTGTCTTTCATCTGTCTGCAGATTAATCATTCTCCTTTTACATTCCAATTGTCATTCTACTTCTTTATTTTTTAACTTCTTTCAGAAAGAAAAACATGAAAAATAATTGCATGACAATTTGGTTTAAGTTAGAAATTAACTTAAGTGGCTGGGCGCAGTGGCTCACGCGTGTAATCCCAGCACTTTGGGAGGCCGAGGTGGGCAGATCACGAGGTCGGGAGATCAAGACCATCCTGGCTAATAAGGAGAAACCCTGTCTCTAATAAAAATACAAAAAAAAATTAGCCAGGCCTGGTGGCAGGCACCTGTAGTCCCAGCTACTCGGGAGGCTGAGGCAGTAGAATGGCATGAACCCAGGAGGTGAAGCTTGCAGTGAGCCAAGATCATGCCACTGGACTCCAGCCTGGGCAACAGAGCAAGACTCTGTCTCATAAAAAAAAAAAATTGGGGGGGCGGAGCAAGATGGCCAAATAGGAACAGCTCCAGTCTCCAACTCCCAGCGCGAGTGACACAGAAGACCGGTGATTTCTGCATTTACAACTGAGGTACTGGGTTCATCTCACTAGGGAGTGCCGGACAATCGGTGCTGGTCAGCTGCTGCAGCCCGACCAGCGAGAGCTGAAGCAGGGCGAGGCATC
>NW_012102339.1:0-28052 GCF_000951045.1 Mandrillus leucophaeus
GATTTTCCAGGTGTTGTGTGTCTCAGTTCCCCTGGCTAGGAAAAGGGATTCCCTTCCCCCTTGCGCTTCCCAGGTGAGGCGATGCCTCGCCCTGCTTCAGCTCTAGCTGGTCGGGCTGCAGCAGCTGACCAGCACCGATCGTCCGGCACTCCCCAGTGAGATGAACCCAGTACCTCAATTGAAAATGCAGAAATCACCTCTCTTCTGTGTCGCTCGCGCTGGGAGTTGGAGACTGGAGCTGTTCCTATTGGGCCATCTTGCTCCGCCCTTCAGCAATCATTTTTATACAGTATAGTTTTCTGTCTTCACTAATGACTGTGTGCATGCATGTACAGAATTATGCTTTCCCACAATTTTCTCTGTCTTAGGGAGAAAAGAAGAAACAGTTGTCAGCTGTGACTTGACTGTGTGCATCTTCCAACCAGGGACTATATTCTCCTTTCTACTCACCAAGTATAACCTGTTTTTAACGTTGCATTTCAAATTATATTACATTATTTCTACCCATGGAGAACTTTAGTGACATTTACCATATTGCCTTAATCTGAAGATGCTTTGAATTCTAAATTGCAGCATGGGTTGGTCATAGCTTTTATAAGTTTACATCAATTATAAGATAAATGTTGATTTCAGAGTTGTGAAAAAGTAAAAAACAACAAACAACGTGTATCCTAGAATTAAGGGAATATAGTACTACTTAATCCATCCACTTAGAAATCATATACAGTTTTTTTGTAAAGTTATTTAGCATTCTGTTTAGCTGAATGGCTTAGATCATCTACATTTACCTTTAGTCTGTAAATTCTTTTGAGATCAGAATCTATTCTAACCACTGTATTTCTGTTACCTGTCAGAGTCATGGTATATAAAAGGTGCTCAATAAATGTTTTTAATGGGGTTTAATTAAGATTTTCTGTCTCCTCCTCTTAGCACCTATAATGAGGCTGGATATAGGACAGCCGAAGACTTATCAATAATAAAAGAATCAGGCAACTGGGGCATGGATAGAAAAAGTTAAAGATCTCAAGGATTTACAGCATTCCATCAAACATAAGCAAAGATACAGTTGTCAGAAGCAGAATGTTCAAGTGCTGAGAAGACCTGCCCCTCTTTCAGCCATCTCTTTGAATGCTGGTGTAAGTAGCACCAGACTTTGAATCAGTGAAAGTTATTCCATTGAATAGTAGCATTCACCTTTCTTCCTTTCTGGACATGGTGGTATTTAGTTGTTCTCCATTTAGTCAGCATCTGTCCCTAATGTCTACCTCCTCTATTTGAAAATATTAGTCAGTAAGCTTCTAGCCAATATCTTCAACCAATTCTTCCCTCAGAAATCACAATGTTATTCGAGCAAGGGATGATGCCATTAAGAAAAGTATCATTTGAAAATTGATCGAAATCCTCCTCGTCACACTCATTGTGTGACTCAGCTGCCTGTTCAGTTCTCCCCCTTGGTGGGGAATGGCTAGGCTACTGGGAGTTACTGGGATATTCCTGAGAAAAGCATGGAAAATAGGGTAGGAGACCACGGTAAGTTGGCTTTGTTGGAGTTAGGGTTAAATCCAACTCTTCTAGTGGCCAAATAACTTTATAGTTGAAGGGGAGCCATATGTACATCCATGAAAAAAGATTGGAGTGGAGCACAGAATAATTAGTTTCATACTAATACTAACCTTACTAATACTTACCTAGCACAATCATGGTGTATAAAAAGTGTTCAATAAATGTTAGCACTACTGTTAATTACTAATACTACGGTGAATGTATAGAGAACTATGAACATTCTCATACTGTTGGTGTCAATGTTAATTGTTACAAGGACTTTGAAAATAGTTTAGCATTACTAGTAAAGTGCAAGACCTGCATAATCTATGATCCAGTAATTTCACTCCTGGGTATAGACTCTTTAAGGCCTTCCTGCTCCAAATGTGGTCCATAGACCAGCTGTAACATCGCCTGGGAGCTTGTTAGAAATGTGTAATCTCAAGCCCCACCCCAGACCTACAGAATCAGAATCTGAATTTTAACAAGATACCAAGTGATTTTTATGCACATTAAAGTATGAGAAGCATCTAGAGGAACTATTTACTTGTGAACAATGAGCCTTTTTTCAAGAATATTCATGATATCAAAAAACAGAAACAACCCAGATACCAGTCAATAGGAGAATAGATAATTATGGAATTTTGATAGCATGCATAGCTGCTAAATAATGAACTAGAGCCACATGGATAAATCTCAGAAACATAATATTAGAGTGGAGGACAAATTGCAGAATGCATATAATGTGATAACTTTTATAAGACTTAAAATATATCAGTTATACTATTTATACATATATAGTAAAAGTATAAAAACATGCATTGGAATAAAACCACCAAATATAAGGCTTAAAAATGTATCAGTTATACTATTTATACATATATACTAAAAGTATAAAAACATGTATGGGAATAAAACCACCAAATTCATGATAGTAGTTACTTCTAGGATGGAGAGGAATGGGATCTTGGAGGGTTATTCATTGGCATGAAGCATATTTGTAATATTTCATTTACTTGTTTAAAAGCTTAAGCAAATATAGCAGCATGCTATAATTTGACAAACTTGAGAATTAGCTACATGGATTTTCATTATTTTATTCTTTATTATTTTTCAAATGATCTACCAGAGAGAATGATTCTAAAAGTATCATGGGCATATTAATATAGGTACCTAAGAAATACTAAACCTTTTAAAATTTTCTCCCCTCAGTTACTTAAATAAATCATCTTTTCTTTATATGTGATCTGTGATTGATGACCATCCCTCCCCCCTTCAGTATCACTCCAGTCTGGAGAATCTCTAGTCCCCAAAGTTCATCATTCATCATATATTGATTGTGAATATATTAGGTGGGTATACAGTGGTTGACAAGACAAAAAAAAAGACCTTACACTCATGGAGCTTGTATTCTAGTGGTAAAAGACTTAAAAGAATCTAGTCAACAAATGCATAGGCAAGATAATTTCAGCTTATGGTCACTATTATAATGAAAATAAAACAGGATAATGAAGGGTGAGAGACTAGAATGTATATGGAATGAAGATCGTTTTGATTGGGTTGCATAGGGAAGTTTTTATATTAGGTCGTCTTTAGGCTGGTTCCTAGGATAATGGAAAAGGGTTAGACATGTGATAATATGGAAGAAGAGCATGTCAGACAGAGAAGCCAACAAGTGCAAGGCCCTGAAGTGAAGGAGCTTAGACTGTTGGAGGAATAGCTAGAAGTTCAATGTGGCTGGTGCATAGTGATCAAGTAATGGAGAAATTTTATGAAGATTCTTTAAAGCACTGAGACATTGAAACATTTTAAGCATATCAGCCTGTTGTTTGGATGCCTGTGACCTGTTGGGAGACTGTGGCCCAAGAAAGAGATAATTCTTGAGCTTCGATGGTAGCAGTGGAGACAGAAAAGTAGACAGAGTCAGAATCCATTTTGGAAGTAGAGTTGACCGGACTTGTTAATGGAATGAATGCAGTGGCAAGGGAAAGAAAAGAATGGATTGTTTTTAATTTTTGGCATGAGTGACAGAGAAGATGGTGGTTCTATTTACAGAGATGAGGAAGAAGGGGAGTGAATTTGGGAACTAAAATAAAGAGTTTAGTGCTGGTCATATTGAATTTGAAATGCTTATTAGATATCCAAGTGGAGGCACTAGAGCAGCATGGCTGGAAATAAAAATTGGGGAGTCATTAGCCTAGAGATGGTGTTTAACAACACAATACTACATTAGATTACCCAATGAAAGGGTGTACATGGAGAAGAAAAGAGATTTGAAGACCGAGTCTAGGACACCCCAAAATTTAAAAGTCTGGTAGATGAGAAGCCTTCACTGGTATTTGATTAGTGTATTCATTGGGGGAGGTGAAAGAAAAATTGGTGACTAGGTTTCTGATGACTAGCAGCTGAATTTTAACTTCAGATTTTGCTTCCTATCCTTGGTAAAATAATTAGCCACAGTGACTTCCTAATAGTTATTGGTAAGGCAGTGAAGAGGGCTTGGTTTTGAGGAAGGAAGAAACTCTAGGAAGTGAAAACTTAAGAGGGATGCAAATGTTGTTCAGTGTAAGGCTATGGAGGAAAGCCAATGGCTTACTGCTCTGGTTTTCATCTGCTTTCAACTTTCAGCTGCATTCTAAGTGGCTGTAATTAAAAACAACTTCTTTGGGACATTGTGTTTGCAGCTGTCTGCTTTCCCTTGAGAACTCAGGTAATCTCCGGAACCTCATTCCTAATCTACCCTGCACACATGGAGTCTGGTTGCTGGATGGGGTAGAGGTTTCAAGGGGAGCGAACCCCGATGTTTGCAGATAAAATTATGAATCGAACTCTAGGAATTGTTCATTCAACGACAAATTCACTGTTTTTGTTTTCTCCTTTTTGATAGAAATGTTCCTTCCATAGGAATAGATTCCTTGAGTGTTGGGGATCAGAGTAGAATCAAATCAAACTTTTTCTTTGAATTTTGTGCCTAAGTCTAACCCCTTATGACTTTCAGTTGAGCTCTAAGCAGCCTTGCAAAATAAATACTGTATATTATAATGTAGAAGATTCTTAGGTGTGTATAAGACATGCCCCAATATTTTAAAAAACATTTCCTCTTTTTAAAAAGTATAAGTGTATTTAAAGTAGTTTCTAGAAGGATAACTTTTTCTCATGAAAATACAGTGTACATTTTTGCTAGAGGTACAATAAGATGCAGAGAAATTATTTGTGCCAATAACTCAGTCCATTATTTTACGTATGTTGCTCACTATATGAGTGTATTAGATGTTGAAAATATTTGCATACATTATTGGTGCTAGAAGTTGGGAAATATAGCTCATATGCCAGCAAATAAGATAGTCTTCTTGCAAACAGGTTTATTTTTTAACTGGCTCATTTTCTTTTTAAGGAATACCAGTAATTAGCTTATTAACGTTCTCAACCCTTTACACTCACACTAGAAGTTGTTAATGTAGAAGACAAGTCAGCAAAGTTTTTCTGTAAACGACCAATAAAACTTTAGGCTTTGCAAGCCATATGGTCTCTATTGCAACAATGCAACTCTACCCTTTTGAAGTGAAGAATTGTATATAATACATAGACAAATAGGCATAGCTGTGTTCCAATAATACTTTATTTCTGAAGCTAGCTACAGAGCTGGAATTGGCCAAGGTTGTAGTTTGCCCACTTCTGTTGTAGAAGATCATTTTACCTGGAATGTCTCAGACCTGATTTATTCCCAATTAAGAAGTTCTTACAATTGCAAAACGATACTTTAAAACAGTTGTTACATATCATACCATATATATAGCATATAGCAACTGAGGATCTTTTCAACTTGTGAAAGTCACCACAGATGGTGCAGTCATGTCTAGAGATTATGGTTTAATATTTCTTTATAATCTGTTCTACCCCATAGCATTTAAGGCCACCAAGACATCACCAACAGGTTTTTGGAGCTCATTAGATCATACCATCACCACTCTTGCAATATACTGGGAGACAATTTAGTGTAGTAGTTATAAGATCAGACTTTGAAGCCACACAGTTATGAGGCTGGGTCCTAGCTCTTATTCTTTTACCATCATGTGACCTTCTAAACGTCCCAATGTGTCAGTTTCCATATCTATAAAATGACTTTTTACATGTAAAATACAAGTACTTAATAAGCATTCCATTGGCATTAGCTGTTATTCTAGCAATAATTATTCAGTTTTGGCATGGCATTTTTAAATAGATCATCAATGGAAAAGTCCTTTTAGACAGTTTCCTTTTTTCATGTGTCTGGCATTTGAACTCTCAAATAAATTATCTTCTATGATACTAGTCTTAGATGAACGTCTTTTAGTCAGGCTGGAGTAACTCTTGCTTTACAGGGCAAGGCAAATACATCAAGACATTGAAATTAGGCTTAAGAAAACATTGTGGTTTATGACTCAAATTAACCAATCTTATTTAGTATATTTTATTGATGAAACAACTTCTCATTTTCCCAGGCCCCATGGACAGTTGTTACAAGTGCAGACTTCTCCAGGGCTTTACTGTTTTTGACCTTGTTAAACCTATATGTTTTGCCCCAAGTTGGTGGGCAGTTTTCATATGCTTTGTGTGTGTGTGTGTGTGTGTGTGTGTGTGTGTGTGTGTCTGTGATACTTTTAAAAGAATTAGTCAACTTATTCAACTTTAGTAGAAGATGCTCTATTGGTAATAATTGGGAAGGAGTAGTTTTCTGGAGCATTTATTTGGTTTAGCTTACAGACAAGAAAACAAGAAGCACCGGACACAGTGGCTCACAGCTGTAATCCCAGCACTTTGGGAGGCCGAGGCAGTTTGATCACAAGGTCAAGAGATCACGACCATCCTGGCCAACATGGTGAAACCCTATCTCTACTAAAAATACAAAAATTAGCTGGGTGTGGTGGTGGGCGCCTGTAGTCCCAGCTACTTGGGAGGCTAAGGCAGGAGAATAGCTTGAACCCGGGAGGTGGGGGTTGCAGTGAGCCAAGATCGTGCCACTGCACTCCAGCCTGGCGACAGAGTGAGACTCCATCTGAAAAAAAAAAAAGAAAAAAAAAAGAAAAGAAAAGAAAGCAAGAAGCTTTAGCTTCTGATACCTGCAAGACTCTTCCAGTACAAATGGTCTGGGACCCATATGTTTAAGGTGAATATGGGAAAAGTTTACTTTATTACCAGGAAGTAAGCAATTAATGTTTGTAAAATGCTGTATTAAAGTTTGAGTAGTATTATAATATGCCAATTATTATTATAAAGTGATGACTGTCTCCAAACTGGAGTATTAAAGCATGATTTAAAACCATCAGTTTCTTTACCTAACTAACGTAGCTTACATAGCTACCTTAGTTTTGGAGCTGGAGTATTTTTGGCTCTTTATGAATACTCATTATGTCCTTCTGCAGTGTTCCAGAGCAACGCTGCCTTCCAAAGTCTGGTCACCTGCATGAGGATATCCTCAACTGAGAGTTTGAACAGATGAACATGTGGCACATCTAATGGAGAGGTGTAATGTTTCACCAAGAACAACTGGTTGTCATGAGTTAGTCCTGCAGAGAGCAGGAGATTTCAGAATGGCCAACAGCAATATGAGTAGTTAGAGGCTCAGTTAGAGTATCAGGGAAAGCGCATTATGTAGCAGTTAAAATCAAAGCCTCTAGAATAAAACAGACCTGGATTCAAACATTACTTCTACCACTCATTTTCCATGCTTAACCTTAAGCAAGTTGCTCAACATTTCAGAATCTCAGTCTCCTCCTCTCTAAAGGAAAGGTGATGATAATGAGCCTAACTCATTGAGGGCTGTTATGTGGATTAAATGAGCTTATGCATGAATGCTCTTTGCACAGTAACACTAGGTGATAGTTATTAATCTTCCACTGGTATCACGCCCTCTATGCAAGCCCCTTGAAAAATCCTACTGATTCTGTAAGGATTATCTCCAAACCTTTCTTCATGCCCTGGTGATACTTTGAACCTCTCTTATGGCACTTTTCCTGTTTTTCTGTTTCTCACAATTATAAATATATTTGCCTAATCTCTTCCTACTAGACTGAAAGTAACTTGAGGGGAGAGATGTTGTGTATGTGTCTCCCACAAAGACTAACAGAAAATCTTGCATATGGTAGGCACTCAATACTTACTGAGCTGAATTAAATTGCACTAGTTTATATTTAAAATATACTTACCAATAAGTACCATCAGTTGGTGTCATGTTGTGACACTGCCATTGGTCTTTACTTCCCTTCTTTCCAGAGGTCTATCATTTGTCCTGCAGTGATAGTTCAAGGGTATCTGCCATAGAAGTGAGTTGGGAGTTCATAGAGTTTCCAGAAAGACTTTTTCTGTAACACTCACAGAAAGTCATAGAGGTCAAAATGGCAATAAGTACTGCTGGATCAATTCAATAAATATGTATTGAGGACTTGTTGTATGTAAGAGATTGTGGGTCAGGCGCGGTAGCTTACACCTGTAATCTCAGCACTTTGGGAGGCCGAGGTGGGTGGATCACCTGCGGTCAGGAGTTTGAGACCAGCCTGGCCAACATGGTGAAACTCCATCTCTACTAAAAATACAAAAATTTGCCGGGTGTGGTGGGGGGCGCCTGTAATCCCAGCTACTTGGGAGGCTGAGGCAGGAGAATCACTTGAACCCGGGAGGTGGAGGTTTCAGTGAGCTGAGACCATGCCATTGTACTCCAGCCTGGGCAACATAAGAGCAAAACTCCGTCTCAAAAAAATGAAAAAAAAAAAAAAAAAAAAAAAAAGAGAGATTGTGATAGTTCTCTGGGGATATGCAAAGCTACAGGAGAGAGAAAGAATGAGAAAGAATGAGAGAGCAAGAGAGATAAATTCTGACTGGGAGAATTATTTTTGTTTCTAGGCTAGTGAAGGAGGCTTCAAGAAGTTCCAAGTCTTGGTGGCTAATGATGTGAACATATCGTATGGCTTGAGGAGGTGAAAGACTGCTTATGGACCTTAAAAGATTTGGTAAAAAAAATATATATATGTATATATAGGAACAGTGGTTTTCTCAATCTTGGCTGCTCTTTGGAAATACCTCGGAGGGGGATGGATTAAAAATAGTGATAACTGGGTCCCAATCCTTAGACATTCTGATGTAATTGGTGTAGGTTACAGTTTGGACACTGGGATTGTTCTTAATTGACCCAGGTGACTCAGATGCACAGCTGCGGCTGAAAATCATGGCTTCGGAGTTGCGTTTCTGAGGGAGCCTCAAGTAGTTATTTAGTTCTTGTTTATACTCTGGCTGAGTAAGGTAACAGTTAGTCCATCCATTTATATCAAGGACATTCCCTGCTACAATTTGGTAAGCTATTTATTGTAGGGAAAAATACTTTTTTGTCATTGTTGCAATTTTTATTGCCTTCATTCATTTCTCAGAGGGGAAAAATTGACAATTAAGATGTGTAATGGACCATTTTTAGAGCGAAGTGAGGAGGTGACTGGAGACCATATGTTGCCCACGAACAGAGCCTTCAGCAAACATTGAAGAGAAAAATACTTTTTAATAACAGACTCCAATCACTTATTCATTTATTTAGAAAACATCAAAAAGGACTATATTAATTTCCTATTGTTGCTGTAACAAGTTACCACAAACTTAGTGTATTAAAACAACACAAATTTATTATGTAATAGTTCTGAAGGTCAGAACGCCTAAAATCAAAGTGTTGGATACTGCATTCTTTCTGATGGCTCTAGGGAAGAATTTGTTTCCTTGCCTCTTCTGGTTTCCAGAGGCTACTCATGTTCCTTGGCACAAGGCTGCATCACTTCCACCTCTCTGTTGTCACATCTTCTCTGACCCCTGCCTTCCTCTTATAAGGACTCTTGTGATTACAGTGGACCCACTTGGGTAATCTAGGATAATTCGGCAATTTCACCTGTCTTAATCACATCTGCAAAATTCCTTTGGACATGTAAGGTAACATATTCATAGATTCCAGGGATTAGAATGTGGGCTTCTTTGGGGGAGGTCCTCATTCAGCCTTCCACAGGGATTAAAGATGACACTGGTACTATGACTGCTAATATTTACTTATGTCCTCTATAACACATCACAAATACCTAATGATTATTTATTGTAGACCAGGCCCCGTGATAAATGCATTAATGCCATTGTCTCAGTTAAACTTATGATGTGGATATTATTAATATCCCCATATTTTGTTTGAGAAAACTGAGGTGCATAGAGATTGTGATTTGCTCAAACTCACATAACAACTAAGTGGTGAAGTCAGATTTCAAACCCACGTGAGTCTTGAGTTCAATGCCCTAATCATCATCAAAGATTACATTTTCTAGTACTTTTGACTTTAAGGGCTTAGGTATTCATTCCATAGATAAGGTAGTTGTTCGAGTGTGTATCAAACATCACGCTACAGGTACGGTAGTGAACAAGATGAAGTTCCTGCCTGACATCTTGGAGCTCACATTCTTGAGGAGTGTATAGCAAAGTAATCAGAGAAACAAATAATGTTAAGTAGTGGTGAGTGCTGCAAGGCAAATTAAAGCCGGGTACAAGGATACAAAATGACAGGAAGTGAGGATGCCCCATTGAGCTATTGTAAATAAAGTAGTCAGAGGAACCTTCTAAGAAGAAATTACTGTGTTCATGGATGAGAATACTCAATTTTAAGATGGCATTTCTCCTCCAACTGATCTACAGCTTCACCCCAATCCCTCAAAATCCCAGGTGGCCTTTTTTTTTTTTTTTTTTTTTGCAGAAATTGATAAGGTGACCCTAAAATAAATATTTGAATACAAAGGGCCCAGAATATCCAAAACAAACTTGTAGAGAATTTAGAGGATTCGTATTTCCAAATTTCAAAACTTACTATAAAGCTATGTTAATAGATAGTGTGGTACTTGCATAAGGATAGACATTTAGATAAATGGAATAGAATTGAGCCCAGAAATAATCCCATGTGACTATGGCCCATCAATTTTCATTAAAGGTGCCAAAACAATTCAATGGGATAAAGAATAGTCTTTTCAGCAAATGGTGGTGAGATAACGTGATACCCACACGTGAAAATTGGACCCCTACCTCATACCATACATAATTGTGTAAAGATCAAAAACTATAAAATTCTTAAAAGAAAACATAAATGTAAATGTTGTGATTTGGGTTAAGCAATGCCTTTTTAGATAGGACACCAAAGGTACAAACAAGCAATCAAACTATATATATATGTCCATATATATACATACATATATATATTTTTCTAAATTAAAAACCTTAGTGCTCCAGAAAAAGCTCAAGTAAGTGAAATAACCCATAGAATAGGAAAACATATTTGCAAATCATACTATTTGTAAGAGTCTGATACCCAGATTATATAAAGGACTCTTATAACTCAGTGATTAGAAGACAGATAACCCAATTAAAAAATAGGCAAAGGATTTGAATAAACGCTTCTCCAAAGAAGATAGTCAAATGGCCATATGAGAGAAAGCCTCACATCCTTAGTAATTAGGAAAATGCAAACAAAACCACAATGAGAAGCCACTTTATACTCACCAGGGTAACCATAATAGAAAAAAATGAAAAGTAAGTGTTGTGAATGTGGAGAAATCAGTGCCTTCAAACATTATTTGTGGGAATGTAAAAAATCCAGTCACTTTGGAAAAGAGTTTGACAATTCCTCAAACAGATGAAACTGATTTATAATGTGCCCTAGCAATTCCACATATTGGTATCTACTAAAGAGAAATGAAAATATATATCCACACAAAGATTTACATGTGAATGTTCACAGCAGGATTAATCATAATAGCCAAGAAGCAGAAAAAATCTCAATGTTCATCACCTGACAGATGGTTAAACAAAATATAGTATATCCATACAATGGAATAACATTCAATAGTGGGCAGGATGAACCTTAAAACATTATGCTAAGTGAAAGAAGCTAGATGTAAGAAACCACATGTTGCATGATTCTATGTATACGAAATGTTCAGATCAGTAACAGAAGGTAGATTAATGTTTGACTAGCACTATGGGTAAGAATAGGGAGGACTGCAAATGTGCATGAGGGATCTTTTTAAAGTAATGGAAATGTTATAAAATTGGATTGTGGTGAGAGTTGTACAACTTCAAATTTACTACAATTTATTAAATTATACTATTAAAGCTAGTGAACTTTATAGTACATATAACTCAACAAGGCTGTTAAAGAGGAAAAAAGGTGATATTTGAGCAGACAAATGAATGACAAGAAGGACAAGCCATGCCAAGAACCTGGGTGAAAAAAATTATAGGAAGAAGGAACAGCAAGCTAAAAAGTCCTGGGCAGGAGGGTTCTTAGAGTTTTTGAAGAATAGTGAAAATGACACTGTGACTAAAATTCTGCCTGTGTGATAGTAGTAGGAGATGAGGTCAGAGAAGAGTCAGAAGATCTGATCGTGAAGGGCCTTGTAAGCAAATGTAAAGATTCCAAGTTTTACTGTATGTGTGATGATAGCCATAAGAGGATTTTGAGCAGAGGAGTGATGTCATCTGCTTTATGTTTTTAAAGGTAACTCTCACTACTGTGTATTGAAAAAGCTATAGTGGAAGCACTTAGGAGTACATTGCCATGTTTCTGGGGTTTAAACTGGGCAAACAAAAAATGTTTTATGGGAGTAATAATTGAGTAAGAAAGTTCAGACTGTTGAGTTAATTAAGCTCAAGTACTGATTGGGCACCCAATATTGCTCAGCATTTCATTAGGTTCTGTACCAAGACTTTGTCTCTGATATTTAGAATTTAAGGGCTGCGAAGACAGGGACAGAGTCTTCCTTGTTCACTGCTGTATCCTTAGCTCCTAGAGTTGCACCTGGTAGGTGATCAAGAGATACTCATTACATGATTGAAGAAATGAATGTAGGAGCTTTAGAACATAAATCATACAGTGTGTTTATTTTATTCCAATGAGTTGCCAATATTTAAAACTCAAGAAATTCCATATAAAGATAGGAATTTTCAGCTTTTATGGTGATATTGGAGCTCTATTTCTCCATCCATTTAGAGGAGATATGCCCTGACCAGTTTCAACAGTTCCCACTCAGCCGGTTCACTCACATATATTACCTATCTCATCTGTATAAGCATCATGGGACTTCTCAGCCTTCCTAATCACATGAGCCAATTCCTTCTAATAAATATCTATCTATTATCTATCTGTCTTTCTTTCTTTCTTTCTTTCTTTCTTTCTTTCTTTCTTTCTTTCTTTCTTTCTTTCTTTTCTTTTTCTTTCTTTCTTTCTGTCTATCTGTCTATATGCTATTTGTTCTGTTTCTCTGGATAACGTTCACTAATTCAAAGACATTTTGTTTATCCATTTCTCTATAAGTGGAAATTAGGGTTGCTTCTACTTCTTGGCTATTGTGAATAAAACTGCTATGAACATAGGTATACAAATATGTCTTTGAGACTCTGCTTTTGACTTTTTTTGTATATACACCCAAAAGTGAGATTACTAAATCACGTGGTGTATTATTTTTTATTTTGGGCAGAACTTTCATGCTGTTTTCCATAAGGCTTGTACCACTGTTGGTGTACAGTCCTACCAACAGTGCATAGTGGTTCCAATTTCTCCACATCCTGACCAATACATGTTCTTTTCTGCTTTTCTTTTGATGGTAGATATTTTAATAGATGAAGTGATATTTCATTGTGGTTCTAATTTGAATCTCTCTGATGATTAGTGGTGTTGAACATCTTTCCATATGCTTATTGCTCATTTGTATATCATCTTGGGAGAAATGTTTATTCAAGTCAGTTGCCCATTTGTATTTAACATTTTGTTGTTGAGTTGCAGGAATTCTTTATGGATGCTGAATATTAACCTTTTATCTGATATTTTATTTGTATTTTCTCCCATTTTATAAGTTGCCTTTTCAGTCTGTGGATCATGTCCTTTGATACGTAAGTTTTTAAGTGTGATGTACTTCCATTTGTCCATTTTTGTTTTGATTGCCTATGCTTTTGGTGACATATCCAAGAAATCATTGTCAAGTTCAATGTCATGAAACTTTCCCCCACTGTTTTTTTTAGGAACTTTATAGTTTTGGGTTGTTAGGTCTTTGATCCATTTTGTTTGTTTGTTTTTTTTACTATTATTATTATACTTTAAGTTCTAGGGTACATGTGCATAACGTGCAGGTTTGTTACATATGTATACTTGTGCCATGTTGCTGTGCTGCACCCATCAACTCGTCAGCACCCATCAACTCGTCATTTACATCAGGTAATTTTTGTATATGGTGTAAGATAAGGGTCTAGTTTTATTCTTCTGCATGTGGTTATTCAGTTTCCCTAATGTCACTTGTTGAGGAGACTGTCCTTTCCTCATTGAGTGGTCTTGGCACCCCTGTCAAATATCATTTAACCATATATGTAACAGTTTATCTCTTGGCTCTCTGTTGTATTACGTTGGTATATTTTTCTGTCTTTATGCCAGTACTACAATGTATTTACCACTGTAACCTATATTAAGTTTTGAAATCAGGAACTGTGAAGCTTCCAAATTTGTTGTTCTTTTCAGAAATGGCTTTGACTATTCAGGGTCCCTTGAGATTCCACATGAATTTTAGGAAGAAGTTTTCTATTTCTGCAAAAAATACTGTTGGGATTTTTATAAGGATTGCATTGAATCTGTAGATTGCTTTGAGTAGTAGTGGTTTCTTAACAATATTAAGTCATCTAGTCTATGAACATGAACACAGGATGTGTTTCCATTTATTTGTGTTTTCATTATTTTCTTTCAGTCATGTTAGGTATTTTTCAGTGCACATGTCTTTTGCCTCCTTGGTTAGGTTTATCCTTAAGTATTTTATTATTGTTGATGCTATTGTAAATGGAATTGTTTCTTTAATTTCCTTTTTCAGATTATTCACTGTTAATTGCTTGGTGATATTTTTTAAAGTTTAGTTTATAATTATGTAACTTTGGAGGTTGAGATTGAGAAAATCACAGAATATTTATATGCAGAATATTATTAAATTTATCAATTATGGGAATAATAATGGCACATAATGAGGCTTTACTATATTCCAGGCATTAAGTGTTTATCATAAACTCATTTAATTTATAACAACCCTATAAAGTGTGTACTATTATTATTCTCATTTAACATATGAGAAAATTAATGCATGGAGAGGTTAAATAACTTTTTCAAGATTACACATCCAGGAAGCTTTAGATGCAAGAATAGAAAAATAAAATCGTATTATGTTTAGCTAGATAAAATAAATTAGCTTGTAATAATTTGACACTTACTCCTTTGACTGGGTCTTAGGAATAAATTTGCTCCACTTCTGATGTAACAGATGTAAGAGAAAAAGATCAGCTAAGATTTGGCTCTTGTTCTCATGAACCGACATGCAGTATGAATAGAAGGAACTTTGAATACCAGTCAAAGAATAGGACTGTCTTATAGCTATGAGACTCAGCTTAACTTCCTCATTATTTCCTTTATAAGAGGTAAGGTAATATAAACTGGATTGGGCAGTGGAAGAGTGAGACACTGTTGCAGCATCAACCAAGGCCTGCTACAGGAGGTTTTATACGTTTAATCAGTCATATTTTATCTGAAGAAGGACTCTCAGGCTGTGAGAATCTCTCCTTGGAAACAGAAATGAGAAAATGGGGGATGTGTAATTTTTGCTATTTTATTTTCTTTTTGTTTCCTATACCCAAATAAATGGGCCTTTTCAATTTTTAAATCCCTGGTTAAGCAAATTTTTACTGTTATAAATGCACGGAGATAAACTTCATTCAATCAGAATGCCCTGCCTGGTGGGATAGAGAGAACAGAAATGGAATCCCCAAAAGTTACTGAAAGTAGTCTAGAACATCTTGCAACAACAAATGAATTACTTGTTACAAATATTATAGAGAGTATTTAAGCACTAATTGGAGAGTAGGAATAGATAAGGTTCTTGTCAACTCTAAGAAAATATGATTAAATATAATCATAGAAGAGAGATGGTTTGGGCAGACCCACCACTGTCCCTTCTGGTGCATGCATACAGGCAGGCCTGCAGGCACACACATGTGTGCAGACCCACCACCGCCCCACTGACATGCACATTTGTGAGGACCCCTGCCACCCTACTGATGCACATTTGTAAGGGGGATCACCACTGCCCTGCCAGAGCTCTTTTTCCGACAGACCCCATCAGACTGTTGTTGCTGCAGGACTGGGAAACGCTGGTCCCACCAGTGCAGATAGTGCTTAACCTCAAGGAAGCAGAGAACAAAGTCGTAGGCCAGGTCCCAGTCCCTCAGGGTAAGAGTATGTAGTCCAAAAGTGCTGAGCTAAGCAAGCCTTGGCTCCATGAAAGCATCTAGAAATGAAGCCAATAGATTAAAACCAAATTATGTCACATTGAAACCCTCAAGAGCATGGAAGAATATACAAATAAAAAACCACATCCAAAACACAGCAACTTTGAAGATTAAAGAAACATCAGGCCATGCAGATGATAAAGAACCAGTGCTAGAACTCTGGCAACTCTAAAAGCCAGAGTGTCTTCTTACCTCCAAATGACTATACTAGCTCTCCAGCAATGGTTCTTAACCAGAGTTAAATGGCTGAAATGACAGACATACAATTCAGAATCTGGATGGCAAAGAAGCTCATCAAGATACAGGAGATGGTTGAAACCCATTCTTAGGAACACAGTAAAATGGTCCAGGAGTTGAAAGATGATGTAGCTATTTTAAGAAAGAACCAAACGATTTTAGGAAATAAAGAACTCACTATAGAAATTTTAGAATGCAATCGGAAGCACTAATAATAAAACAGACCAAGCCAAACAAAGAATCTCAGAGCTCAAAGACTGCTCCTTCAAATCAATGCAGTCAGAATAAAAAAAGAATAAAAATGAATGAAACCTCCAAGAAATATGGGATTATGTAAAGAGACCAAACCTATGACACATTGCATTCTTGAAAGAGATGGAAACAGAGGAAGCAACTTGGAAAACATATTTGAGGATACGGTCCATGAAATTTTTTCCAACTTCATTGGAGAGATTGAAATGCAAATTTAGGATATGAAAAAAACAAAACAAAACAAAAAACCTTTGCAAATTACTCTAGGAGGTGACCATTCCCAAGACACATAGTCATCAGATGCTCCAGTTAACAAGAAAGAAAAAAAAAATCACAAAAGCAACTAGAAAGAAGGAGCAGGTTATGTACAAAGGGAACCCCATCAAGCTAACTTAAGTGAGTCTTTCAGCAGAGACTTGCAAGCCAGAGACATTGGAGGCCTATAATCAGCATCACTAAAGAAAAGAAATTTCAACCAAGAATCTCATACCCCGCCAAACTAAGTTTCAAAAATGGAGAAATAAGATTATTTTCATACAAGCAACTGATAGGAGAATTCAGTACCACAAAACCTGCCTTCAAAGAAGTCCTTGACCGGGTGTGGTGGCTCATGCCTATAATCCCAGCACTTTGGGAGGCTGAGGTGGGTTGATCACCTGAGGTCAGGAGTTCGAGACTAGCCTGACCAACATGGAGAAACCCCATCTCTACTAAAAATACAAAATTAGCCAGTCGTGGTGATGCATGCCTGTAATCCCAGCTACTGGGGAGGCTGAGGCAGGAGAATCACTTGAACCCGGGGGGCAGAGGTTGTGGTGAGCCAAGAGCACACCATTTCACTCCTGCCTGGACAACAAGAGTGAAACTCTGTCAAAAAAAAAAAAAGGAAGAAGATGAGGAAGAGGAGGAGGAGGAGGAGGAAAGAAGAAGGAGGAGGAGGAGAAGGAGAAGGAAAAGGAGAAAAGTAGAAGAAGAGGTAGCCCTTAAGGGAATGCTAAACATGGAAATGAAATACCAGTATATGGCACCACAAAAACACACTTAAGTGCATATCCCAATGACACTATAAAGGAATTATACAATCAAGTCTACATAACAACCAGTTAACAACCTGATAACAGGACCAGTTTCTCACATATCAGATTAACCTTGAAATTACACTGGCTTAATGCCCAACTTAAAAGGCACAGAGTATCAAGCTGGATAAAGAAGCTAGACACAACTGTATGCTGTCTCCAAGAGACCCATCTCATCTGAAATGACACCCATAGTTCAATGTAAAGGAATGGATATAGGTCTCTCAGGAAAACAGAAAGCAAAAGAGAGTAGGGGCTGTTATTCTTATTTCAGACCAAATAGACTTTAAACCAACAATGATTAAAAAAAAAAAAAAAAGCAATACATGATATAAAGGTTCAATTCATTCAATTCAACAAGACTTAACAATTCTAAATATGGCCCACTCTCCCTCCATTCTGTCCTGTGGCTGCCCACTGCCCTCCTACTGTTCAGTGTGGCCCTGCTGCACTCCAGCCATGTCCTCTCCAGGATCCCCACTGCCTTCCACCCAGGCCTCACCACCATGGCCAATGCCAGAGCCAGGTCCTGGTGGACCTGTGTGGAGATGGGACTTCCAGATCCATTCTGGGAGTCACTGAAGCCTTTAAGAGGGACACCAATAGCAAAAAGATGAATCTGGGAGTTTGTGCCTACTAGGATGATAATGGAAAGCCTTACATGTTGCTTAATGTCAACAAGGAAGAGGCCCAGATTACCACAAAAAATTTGGACGAGGAATACCTGCCCATTGGGGGACTGGCTGAATTTTGCACAGCATCTGCAGATCTAGTCCTGGGTGAGAATAGTGAAGTGTTGAAAAGTGGCCAGTTATTCACTGCGCATACCATTTCTGGAACTGGGACCTTAAGGATCAGAGCCAGTTTTCTGCAAAGAATTTTTAAACTCAGCTGGGATGTCCAAACCATCCTGGAGAAATCACACACCCATCTCCAGGGATACTGGCATGCAGCTACAAATTTATTGTTACTATGACCCCAAGACTTGGTGTTTTGACTTCACAGGTCGTATGGAGGACATTTCAAAAATGCCATAGCAAAATGTTTTTCTGCATGCCTGTGCCCATAATCCCATCGGAGTGGAACCTCGTCTAGAGCAGTGGAAGGAAATAGCAACAGTGGTGAAGAAAAATAATCTCTTTGCATTCTTTGACATGGCCTAGCAAGGCTTTGCTAGTGGTGATTGTAACAAGGATGGCTGGGCTGTGCGCCACTTCATCAAACAGCATTAATTTTTGTCTCTGCCAATCATATGCCAAGAACATGGAGTTATCCAGCGAGTGTGTGGGAGCCTTCACTGTGGTTTGCATAGATGCAGATGAAGCCAAAAATGTAGAGTCAACAGTTGAAGATCTTGATCCATCCCATGTATTGTAATCCTCCCCTCAGTGGAGCCCAGATTGCTTCTAACATCCTTAACACCCAAATTTGCAAAAACAATGGTTGCAAGAAGTGAAAAGCATAGCCAGCCACATGACTAGCATGCAGACTCAGCTGGTCTCCAACCTCAAGAAGGAGGGTTCTGCCCACATCGGGCAACACATAACTGACCAAATTGGCATGTTTTGTTTCACAGGGCTAAAGCCTGATCAGGTGGAGCAGCTGACCAATGAATTCTCCATCTACATGACAGAGGACAGCCACATCTCTGTGGCAGGGGTCACCTTCAGCAACATGGGCTACCATGCCCATGCCATTCACCAGGTCACCAAGTAATAGCACTGGTGCAAGGAAGCAGAAACAACCTTTCTGTCTTCAGTCTCTGCTGTTGAGAGCTTCACACAGAGGATGACAGAGGGTGGATGGTGGTGAGTAGATCATTTCTTTCAGCCGCATTGTTTAACAACACTCAGCAATTGAATGTTTCTCAGAAAAGAACATGTAGTGACATAGGGCCGAGGCATCCATGGTTGGTGTCTGGAACATCGTGGCTTTAAACCAAACTCTCCCCTGTCCTTTTATCTCCCAACTTCTCTCAAAGAGTTTATACATGCAAGAAAGTCATCACACCAAAAAACATGTCAGTTATACCATTGCAATATTTCAGAAACTTTAACTGAAGTGTAATACAGTGTTGGGGTTCCTCATGGGAAACAGCACACATTGCAGGCTTTGAGAGAACACCTGCTTCTATCATGAACAGTCAGCATTGTGTCTGTCCTCCCATGATAGAGCAACCTTAACAACAGACCATATTGCATTTTATGAAAACCAATGAGTCTGCTGACACTACAGCAAGGAAAAAAAAAAAGATGTTGTTTTCTGTCTTATTTAAGAAAAAGAGAAGGCTCTCTCTTCTCCCTTGTCATTGTTTTTTTCCTTATAGACAAAGATTTTTAACTAATGTAGATTTTCATCCCGTTCTACTGCTTGATTGATCATCAACCCCATCCTGTTGCGATTTATTTAAAAATAAAGAACATAATTTTCTGCTGATACCTTACCATCACCTTTCTCAGCAAAGAATAGTGGAGAGTAGGTAACTGCACTTTATCTCAGCATCCTCCTCAATGATTGTATATTTGTCTTCTGTTGAGATGTTGTCTCTGCCCAGTTGGACCTACTCCCTTTGTTGAATGTACTTGTGCAGTAACTCATTTCACATCATGAGTCAGGTGGCACAAGGAAATACCAGGAAATAGGATATTCTAGGTTTTATGTGCTGCCAGCTGTGATCAAACTTCACCCTTTCTAAAGAACAACCATCTGCTCTAATCATATAGACTTACTGCAGCCTGGTTTCTCTGTTACAATAAAATTACTGTAGACACTCCACCTCAAAAAATGAAAAAAGGTGAGGGCGGAGCAAGATGGCTGAATAGGAACAGCTCCAGTCTCCAGCTCCCAGCCTGAGCAACACAGAAGACAGGTGATTTTTGCATTTTCAACTGAGGTACTGGGTTCATCTCACTAGGAATTGTCGGACAATCTGTGCTGCTCAGCTGCTGCAGCCCAACCAGAGAGAGCTGAAGCAGGACCAGGCATCGCCTCACCTGGGAAGCACAAGGGGGAAGGGAATCCCTTTTCCCTGTCTCTTATACACATCTAGATGTGTATAAGAGACAGCAAGTATACATATGTAACAAACCTGCACATTATGCACATGTACCCTTGAACTTAAAGTATAATTAAAAAAAAAAAAACTGGAAAAAAAAATTTCAGTAAAATACTGGCAAACCAAGTCCAGCAGAACATCAAAAAGCTTACCCACCACAATCAATTTTGCTTCATTTCCAGGATGCAAGGCAGATTCAACATATGCAAATCAATAAACAGAACTGAGAATAAAAACACATGATTATCTCAATAGATGTAGAAAAGGCCTTTGATAAACGTCAACATCCCTTCATATTAAAAATTCTCAGTAAAGTAAATATTGATGGAAGATACCTCAAAATAATAAGAACCAATTATGACAAACCCACAGACAATACCATACTTAATGAACATTAGCTGGAAACATTCCCTTTGAAAACCAGCACAAGACAAGGATGCACTCTCTCAACACTTTTATTCAACGTAATATTGGAAGTTCTGGCCAGGGAAATCAGGCAATAGAAAGAAATGAAGGTATTGAAATTGGAAGAGAGGAAGTCAAACTGTCTCTATTTGCAGGTGACATGATCCTATATCTAGAAAAACTCATCATCTCAGTGCAAAAGCTTCTTAACCTGAGAAGCAACTTCAGTAATATTGGAAAAATCAGTATCTTGAAAATGGCCATACTGCCTAAAGTAATTTACATATTCAATGCTATTCCCATTTAACTACTATTGTCATTTTTCACAGAATTAGAAAAAAACTATTCTAAAATGTATATGGTACCAAAAAAGAGCCCAAATAGCCAAGACAATCCTAACAAAAAGAACAAAGCTGGAGGCATCACGCTAGCTGACTTCAAACTATACTACAAGGCCACACTATCCAAAACAGCATGGTACTGGTACAAAAACAGACACATAGACTAATAGAACAGAGTAGAGAACTCAGAAATAAGACCACCCATCTGATCTGCAATAAACCTGACAAAAACAAGCAATGGGGAAAGGATTCCTGCCCAAGGCCATGAGAGCCCACCTCTTGCATCAGCAAGACCTGGATGTGAGACATGGAGTCAAAGGAGATTATTTTGGAACTTTAAGGTTTAATGACTGCCCTTTTGGATTTCAGACTTGCATGGGGCCTGTAACCCCTTGGTTCTGGCCAATTTCTTCCACTTGGAACTGATGTATTTATTCAATGCCTGTACCCCCCTTGTATCTAGAAAATAACTAACTTGCTTTCAGTTTTACAGGCTCATAGGTGGAAGGGACTTGCCTTTTCTCAGATGAGATTTTGGGCTTGTAATTTTGGGTTAATGCTGGAACGAGCTAAGACCTTGGTACTGTTGGAAAGGCATGGTTCTGTTTTGAAATGTGAGGACATGAGATCTGGGGGGATCCAAGGGTGTAATGATATGGTTTGGTTTTGTCCCTACCCAAATGTCATCTCATTGAATTGTAGTTTCCTTAATCACCATGTGTCTTGGGAGGGACCGGGTGGAAATAATTGAATCATGGGAGTGGTTTCCTTCTTCCTTTTTTTATTCCTTATGATAGTGAGTTAGTTCTCATGAGATCTGATGGCTTTTTAAGGGGCTTCCCCCTCACTGGGCAGTCATTCTTCTGCTGCTGCCATGTGAAGAATGACATGTGTTCTTCTCCTTCTGCCATGATTGTAAGTTTCCTGAGGCCTCCCCAGCTATGCTGAACTGAGTCAATTCAACCTTTTTCTTTTACGAATTACCCAGTCTTGGGTATGCCTTTATTAGTAGCATGAGAACGGACTAACACTATTCCGTATTTAATAAATGGTGCTGGAAGAACTGGCTAGCCATATGCAGAAAACTGAAACTGGACCCCTTTCTTACACTTTATGTAATAACTAACTCAAAATGGATGAAACACTTAAATGTAAAACCCAAAACTATAAAAATCCTAAAAGAGAATCTAGGCAATACCATTCAGGACATAGGCATGAGCAAAGATTTTATGACAAAAACATCAAAAGCAATTGCAAAAAAAGCAAAAATTGACAAATGGGATTCAGTTAAACTAAAGAGCTTCTGCACAGCAAAAGAAACTATCATCAGAGTAAACAGACAGTCTACAGAATGGGAGAAACTTTTTGCAACCTATCCATCTGACAAAGGTCTATTATCCAAAATCTACAAGAAACTTAAATAAATTTATAAGAAAACAACCTTGTTAAAAAGTGGGCAAAGGACATGAACAGACACTTCTTCAAAGAACACATATGTGTGGCCAACAAACATATGTAAACAAGCTCAACATCACTGATCATTAGAGAAATGCAAATCAAAACCACAATGAGATACCAACTCACACCAGTCAGAATGGCCAATATTAAAAAGTCAAGAAACAACAGATGATGGCAAGACTGCGTAGAAAAAGGAATGTTTTTACACTGTAGGTGGGAATGTCCATTAGTTCAACTTTTGTGGAAGACAGTGTGACTATTCCTCAAAGACCTAGAACCAGAAATATCATTTGACCCAACAGTCCCATTACTGAGCATATACCCATAGAAATATAAATTGTTCTATTGTAAGGATACATGTACGCATATGTGCATTGCAGCACTCTTCACAATATCAAAGACATGCAATCAACACAACATGCCCATCAATGATAGACTGGTTAAAGAAAATGTGGTACATGTACACCATGAAATACTGTGTAGCCGTAAAAAGCAACAGGATCATGATTTTTTTGTTTTTGTTTTTGTTTGTTTGTTCATTTGTTTTGCAGAGACATGGATGGAGCTGGAAGCTGTTATACTCAGCAAACTAATGCAGGAACAGAAAACCAAATACTGCAAGTTCTCAGTTATAAGTGGTAGCTGAATGATGAGAACACTTGGACGTGGTGAGGGGAGGACAACACGCAGTGGGGCCTGTTGGGGAGTGTGGCAGGAGGGAAAGCATCAGGAAAGTTGCTAATGGATGCTGGGCTTAATAACTTGGTGATGGGATGATCTGTGCAGCAAGCCACCATGACACATGTTTACTAATGTAACAAATCTGCACATTCAGCACATGTACCCCTGAACTTAAAAGTAAAGCAAAATAAAAATAAAAATATAATTTTTCCCCATTCAACATCATGGACTTCCTGAAGTTCTCTAGACCTTGGATTAAGAAGATGTATCTACAGTACATCAGATTTGATATGTCACAAAATATATACATCTTTAGCCTGAATCACTCTCCAAGGTTGCTGTCCTAGCTTTCATTCCCACCAGCAGTATTGGAAAATTTGTATTATCTCACACACTCAAACAACCATTTATATTGTTTTCCAACTTGATGGGTTAAAATAACATCACATTTTTGTTATAATGTGAATTTCCTTGGTAACTAATGAGGCTGAACATCTTTTTGTCTGTTTGTTGGCAATTTTGGCTTTCTGATTCTGTGAACTGCCTTTGTACATTTTCTATTAGGTCATTGACGGTTTTCCAATAGGAAAATGACATAATCTCTGCCTTGCTCAATACATAGGTCTCTTGTAGCTCTAGCACTTTCTGACCTGGTTCTAGCATTTTGCTAAAAGTCTAGGTGAGTGGGTTCAAGCAAGGTAAAAGCCATACAGACTGCAGTGGAGGAAGGGTAGAATACCAACAGGGAAAAGAGTTAAGAGGTTATTTAAATAGTTAACTAGTGTATAAAAGGATAACATCAGTGGTGGTGTAGAGAAGGAGACTAATGTAAGAGACCCCACAGGATTTTGTTTGCGGGAAAGGAAGAAAATTAGGAGCCAAAATGGAAGCCACGGAAATATTTTGAGAACAGGGGACAGTTTTGTCTTCTCAGTCTCTATTCCTTTTAAATAAGTAAACTCTTAAATAGCATTTTCTTTCCCAGACCATATGTGTATATGTGTGTGTCTGTGTGTACAAACTAACTAACAAACAGTAAGCTCTAATTTTGAATGCTTTTTTGGAGCATGTGCTTCTAGAGATTCATACAGTTTCAGCTCAATTTTTGCATGCTGTTGAACCTGGGTTTTGGAACTTGGATTCAAATCTTAGCTTAAGCAGTGACGACTGTGTGACCTTGGGCACATCATTTAGCCTCAATATAATGCTGGCACAACACTGGCTTCTACACAGAAGTATTGTGAGGTAAATATAAGGTAATGTATGTGAAGTATATAACATAGTGCCTGGCACAGAGTGAGTATTCAGCACATTTGTTGAGTAGATCAATCAAAATTGAGATTCCCAGTGCTGAAGCCGTAGAAGCTGTCATAGTAGTTTGTATTACTTTGTTTTCCTTCCATTTTAATTGTGATTTTAAATGTAATAACTTCTGGTGATAGACATACTAATTCTTAGTTAACTAGACTGTAAGACTGATAAGAATCTGCCATTCATTTCCTATGCCAAATGAAAACTTACTGGAAACAACAATTCACATTTATTAGACAATATATTCATGCACTCTTAGAAGTACTTTACACTAAATAAGCCATGAATCTTCACTATAACATTATAAGATAGGAACTATTATTATCCCTATCTTATAGATGGGAAACTAAGGTATAAAGCAGTTATTTAACTTATTCAAGGTCAAACAACTACTGTGGTTCCTGAGTCTACATTTTAACTACTGTAGTCAAAGAGGAGGAGTGACCCGCCTAGGTCACTCTAGGACTTATTTCTTCTATCTAACTGTATCTTTGTACCTGTTAACAAGCCCCTCTTCATCCTCCTATCCCCATTATCCTTCTCAGCCTCTGGCAATGACCATTACAAACTCTCTACCTCCATCAAATCAATTGTGTAGCTTCCACATATAAGTGAGAACATGCATTTGATTTTGGTGCCTTACTTATTTCACTTAACATAATTTTCTCCCGATTTTTATTAACCTTAATTTCCACATTATTAACTATAAATAAAAATATACTACTTAGAAGAAAAAAGAAACCTATCTTTGACATAGCTCTGAATGAAAGTCATAGTAAAGACTTTTGAGTGTTTTCTGTTTATGTGTATGAGTGTGTATTGAGTTGAAAGAAGAATGAAACTAGTCATAGCAGCTGAATTATGCCCTTTGGGCAAAGTTTGGTTTTCATAGAAACTAGTATGGCCTAACTCTCTGAGGGAAAAATACACACACACACACACACACACACACACACATATCAATATGTTTTATTATATAATACATGGTAATTTACATACATATACATATTATATAATATATGCTAATTTGCTATACTATATGTATATATATTCAGTTGAACCATAAAAAATTGGCACTTTTGTAGGTAAAAATTGTTAAATATTAGCAATTCTATATGGTTACACTGGGCGTTTGTGTGTGTGTGGTTTAAAACAAATGAGAGAGTAAGAGATTAACAGGAAGAAGGGGAGGGATGTGTGTGTTTGGTGTGTGTATGTCATAATAAAACTTTCAAGCTGTAGAAATCTATCTAGCTGTATTTAGGAAGGATCTCAGAAAAGTGACGAGGATACTCTTTTCAACATATTCTTAAGGAATGAACTTCCACCTTCTTTAGTAGAGCTCTTTGATCATCTCAGTGATTTTAGGCTCTGAAAGTCTTTGCTTTCCAGATGTTTTGGTCATTTGTTTGGGTGGAATCCTCATGTTGCTGTTTAAGTCTGTTCAATCTGCTTTGAATTCTGTATAGAATGAGAAAGGAAACAACTCATCAGCATTATAAAAAAAATAGTAACAGCCAGTTGTATATGATAGTCTCATGACTACAAAGGAAAAATTAGTATTGGATTTCACAAATATGACCAGATCTTCTCAGATAGTCTTTTGATATAAAAACCAGTCCCCTGGAGATTGTTGTATGTTATTAAGCTAGTCTTCAGACTTCTTTTGGAGAATGGATCTTAACTAAACTATGGCTGCTGTTTTAGAATCTTCCTTTCAGAGAGTGCTGAGAATAAAATGCACTTCTTTCCCAGAAAATTGTTCGTTGATTGTCTATTTTAAAGATAATTGGATTATCCTCATTAACATTCAGTTGATGTATTGAACACTTGCTCTATGCAGCAAACTCTGCAAAGACCTATGTTTTGGATATTCACAAATACTTTAACATCTCTGTGACAGATTACTGAGAGTGGACTTAATTTTTGGAATAGTCAAAAGCAGAGGTGGGTACATAAAGTTAGTGATGAGGCTTATGTGGTAAGATAAAGTCCTGAGGCTGGTTTTCTTCTATGCACATACAACTTCAGAAGTAGTAGGAGACTTTAATGGTGTTTGACTCAGAAAAAAAGAATAGTTATCTTGGGCCTATCTTGGTCCTCTCCACAAAGTCCCTGAGGAACACAAGAAAGAATGGTAAGGAAAAGGAACATAACACATAATTAGACAGACTTGTTCCCCAGAACTCTATTCAGAGAACTGTGGTAGGTCAAGCTAGATCTTATAGTTAAGTTTGGAGGCCTGTGAGGCCAATTTCCTCTACCTAAACTCAAACCTTAATCTCAGAGTCTTACTTGATAGTTGACTGCAATGTGACAGAAGGCCACGATGATAAGCTTGATTAATAAAAAGAGAATAGAGAATTGACCACAATCATGTATTGATGTGTCATGGCATCTGACCAATCAAATAAAAGTTAGGTGGGAGGCACAACAAAGTTTTTAGTTATTATATCCCTTATTCTAGAATTCTACATACACCAAATATGAAAGGAATTCTAAAGCAGCATTTTGAACATAATGGAAATCAGCATGTATTCAGCTGGAGTGATATTTAGAACAGCAATTTTATTTAGGGAAGATAAGGGCTCTGGGGATGAAAAAGGAAGGATTGTGAAGGGCAATATAAGGCATACTAAAGATTTTGGTGTTTAGAAACATTCTGCTACAGCAGTGTGGGCATGCTTAGAAAAGAGGAGAAACTATCAGCAGAAATACTGTCTAGAGACTTTTGTGATAAGTCCACGTGAAACAGTAGGCCTTAAACTAAGGTAGGAGACACTGAACTGTAGAGAAGCAGGTAGATTCTAAAGTTATAAATGACATGATAAATAAAAACATACTACTTAGAAGAGAAAAGAAACCTATCTTTGACATAGCTCTGAATGAAAGTCATAGTAAAGATTTTTGAGTGTTTTCTGTTTATGTGTATGAGTGTGTATGATGTGGTATCACCAGTATTTGGTTATTGATTGCTTGTGGGAGAAGAGGAAGTAAAGGTGACTCCCAGGATTCTGATTTGGGCAATGGAGTGAAGAATGGTGCCAAGGTACCAAAGGAAGAACAAGTTTTAGTCTGTGGATGCGGTATCAGACTGAAGATATTTTGTTCCAGAGTGTCTATGTTGAGGTGCTTCTGGAACATTCAGATAGGTGGCCTATTGTAAATACATATATACAATACATATGGTGAGAGTGGACTTAATTTTGGAAATAAACAAGTCAAAACACATTTATTATTATTATTATTATTATACTTTAAGTTCTAGGGTGCATGTGCATAACGTGCAGGTTTGTTACATATGTATACTTGTGCCATGTTGGTGTGCTGCACCCATCA
>NW_012102339.1:29597-31605 GCF_000951045.1 Mandrillus leucophaeus
AATCTATAAATTACCTTGGGCAGTATGGCCATTTTCACGATATTGATTCTTCCTATCCATGAGCATGGTATCTTCTTCCATTTGTTTGTGTCTTCTTTTATTTCACTGAGCAGTGGTTTGTAGTCCTCCTTGAAGAGGTCCTTGACATCCCTTGTAAGTTGGATTCCTAGGTATTTTATTGTCTTTGGAGCAATTGTGAATGGAAGTTCATTCATGATTTGGCTCTCTGTTTGTCTGTTACTGGTGTATAAGAATGCTTGTGATTTGTCAAAACGCATTTTTAAACTCTGACTATATTCCAGAAATAAAAGGTTTCCTCTACCTCTCCTCTTTTACCTATAAGCATAGCTGTGCTCCTGCCCTACTGAACTACTCACCATTCCAATAACACAGCACGCAGCATGTTTTTCACATCACAGTACCTTTGTACATATTGTTCCCTTTGCCTCAAATGCTTCCTTTCTCTCTCTCTTCAGTCAGAATATGTATGTTTACATTCTGATTTGCTGATATTTATTGTAATTTAACATACATATGAAAGAGTACAGAAATTATACATGCACAGTTCAGCAAGTTTTCATAAATTTAACATACCTGTGTAATTGGCACCAGAAATATGAAACAGATTATTATTTCACACCCCATCTTCTAGAATTATAGATTAGTACCATCTGTTTTTGAAATTTATGTGAATGAAAGCATATATCTATTTATTGCTATCTATCTTATTTCATGCAACTTAAGATTTTGAGATTCATTGATGTTGTTGTATGCAGCAGTGATTTGCTCTTTTTTCATTTTCTCAGTAGTATTTCATTGTGTGATTATACCATAATTTATTTACTCTTTCTAAGATTGATGGACATTTGGGTCATGTTCAGTTTTTGGCTCTTAATAATAATCATACTATTAAAATAAAAGCTGTATGAGTTTTTACATAAGTAATTTTTTTGCTACATATGTGCACACCCATTTCTGTTGATTATATATAAAGGGGGGGAATTGCTGTGCCAGAGGTTATGCATATGATTGGTTTTAGTCAGTACTGCCAAATAGATTTCCAAAGCGGTTGTACTGACCCACTCTTTTTTTTTTTTTTTTTTTTACACAACTCCAAAAACACAGTTTTTCCCATTGAATTTTGTTGCAGTTAAATCAGAGATGTCAGAATTATGCTCATCAGGAAACACAAAGTACAGAAATATAATTTCTGTGAGTAGTTTGTAAGTGCTACTAGTAAGTACTGCTAGTGAGTGGTATGTAAGATTGATAGCTTCTAGTGAAAGTCTGGAATCCAAAGCTTGATATGTATCTGAATATATGTTTACCCCACCTTAGCACTGTGCTTTGCCGAGGGAATAGCAGGCCTTGTGCAGGTCCAAGATATTTCTCATAAACACCTCATAGCCTCATTCAGGACATGAAAATTGGGTAATTGATGTCCCAGAAATGTGTGCAGAGGAGAATAATGCAAAAAAAAAATGCATCTTGGAAAAAATTCAAAGCAAGTGCCAACCATATTCATCACAACTTAAACTAAAACAAAATGAAGCAAAAAACCTCACATAAAATCTGAATTTAAGAATACAGTCTGGTATGTCATCAGTGAAAATGGAGTGAGAATCTGTAGAATATCCCTTATCTATAAAAACCAATGAGAACACTGGCCAAAAAAGAAAATGTGAGAATCAATGTTTTCAGAACTCTAGAAATTAACCAAAGGCTTGCAGAAATCCATGGATTCTTTATTCAAGAAAAATATCTGAGGCCAGGCGCGGTGACTCACACCTGTAATCCCAGCACTTTAGGAGGCCAAGGTGGGTGGATCATGAGGTCAGGAGATCGAGACCATCCTGGCTAACACGGTGAAACTCTGTGCCTACTAAAAATACAAAAAATTAACAGGGCGTGGTGCTGGCAGGTGCCTGTAGTCCCAGCTACTTGGGAGGCTGAGGCAGGAGAATGGCATGAACCCCGGAGGCGGAGGTTGCAGTGAGCTGAGATCGCG
>NW_012102339.1:31655-38849 GCF_000951045.1 Mandrillus leucophaeus
CTGAGATCGCGCCACTGCACTCCAGCCTGGGCGACAGAGCGAGACTCCGTCTCCCCCCCTCAAAAAAAAAAAAAAAAGAAAAAGAAAGAAAACACACACACACAAAAAAAAAAAACAAAACAAATCTGAAGCTCAGTAGGAGCATGAGCTTTTTATCATTTTTATTTGTCCTGTTCCCATGCCCTCTCCCCAGTTCCACAGTAGCTCTGAAAATCAACAGCATGCAGTCACAGCGAAAAGCAGCAACGTGGTAACCCCTGAAGAGGGTAGAATGAGGTTGGAGCCTGTATGACAGCTCTCAGGGAGACCTCATGTGCAAGGCTACCTTTAATAGAACTGACTAAAAGCTCTCCCAGGGTGAATAGACCATTCCATGGAGCCATTTGTCAGAAATAATCAGAGAAAATTATGTGTGTATATATATATATATGTAAAATCTACCACCAATAATTTTATATTAGATCACAGCACCTGAGGTGGTAGATAAGGATTGGTGCAAACATTAGGCTAACCAAAAAACTTACAAAGAAAACATGGGGAATAAAATGTCCATAAGTGTGTTAATGGGCATGCAATATTTTAATATGTAATTTCTAGGACAATTACAACACAAAAGATGGGGAGGGAATTGAGATTTATAGGGGCAAAGTTTTTGTATATTATTGAATTTTAAATTATAAAATACAGTAATAGAAACAAGGGAATTAAGATGATATGTTGCAAAATATTTATAAGAAAGAAGACAGCAATGGAAAACAAAAAAGACATAAAACATACAGAAAACAAATAGCAAAATGATAGATGTGAATCCTATTTTATCAGTAATTATATTGAGTTTAAATTGATTAGCTACTCTAACGAAAAGGCAGAGACTAACAGAATGGATTTTTAAAAACAGTGGTCCAACCGTATGCTTTCTATGAGACACACAAAGACACAAACAGGATGAAAAAGCTATATTTTGCATATCATGGCCAAAGTGGCTATGCTAACATCAGACAAAACAGAATTTAGGACATAATTGTTTCTAGATGTAAATAAGGGACTTTTATAAGGAAAAACGGGTCAATGAATCAAGATGATGTGATAAATATACATTCACCTAATCTGAACCCCCAAATACAAAGGTTGTTATATATACTGTTATTCATACCTTTTTTAAAACACAAACACTCCTTTGATTGTTACAAGAGTTTGATTAATTTTTAGAGTTCTAAAAATGTTGATTTTGAGAATTATTACCAGCATTCTTATTGCTTTTATGGAAGAAAAGATTTTTGGAGGTCTTTACTCCCCTTTTTCAAAAATCTCAACTCTTAGCAGATTTTTCAGTGGATATGAAGAATGTCATTTTATCAACATGCTCTGATGCATTTATTCAGTCATCTACTGATGGACATTTATTTAGGTTGTTTCTAGTATGTTGCTAGCACAAACAGAACTCCAGCAATATTATTCTACATATAATTTTATATAACTTTATGAGAATAGCCATACAAGTGGAATTATTTAGATCATAGGATATATACATTTTAATATTTGATAGATATATATTAGTTTTCTCTAAGGAAGCTGTAATAAATTACATGCCCATCAATTTATGAGATTGAATGTTTTCACACATTTAATTTTTTAAAAAATTTATTTTACAACATTGCATACTGACAATATTTTTAATCTTTATCAATCTGATGGTGAGCAAAATGTCTTTTTAATTTCTTTTTTTTTTTTTTTTTTGGACATAGAGTCTCTCCGTCACCCAGGCTGGAGTGCAGTGGTGCGATCTTGTCTCACTGTAACCTCTGCCTCCCGAGTTCAAGCTATTCTCTTGCCTCAGCTTCCCAAGTAGCTCGAATTACAGGCTCGTGCCACCATGCTGGGCTAATCTTTGTATTTTTAGTAGAGACAGGGTTTTGCCATGTTCGCCAGCCTGGTCTGGAACTCCCGGCCTCAAGTTATCTGCCCACCTTTGTAGTAGGACAAGCCGTGGACAAAACCTCACAGACACCGAGGTAGTGAAAGAAGTGGCTTTAATCAGCTGGAAGCATCAGCAGGCGAATGTCTCAAAGTCCGAGCTCCCTGCATGCACAATTTCTGTCCCTTTTAAGGGCTCACAACGCTAAAGATTTTACATGAAAGGACCTGATTGATTGAGCAATCTAGGGGGTATGTGACAGGGGCTGCATGCACTGGTAATCAGAGTGAAACAGAACAGGATGAGAAGTTTCACAAATGGCCTTCCATACAATGTCCGGAATTTATGGATAACATCAGTTGCTAGGTTATGGGTTGAATTTTAACTACCAGGTTCGGTCAGGCAGGCCCAGGCCTGGTTTTGGGTCTGGTTCCTGGTGCCAGGCTGCCTGCCTTTGGTTTCACTTCCTTGTTTCTTTTTAAAACAGGTACTAAGTATAAAACAATATAAAACAATATGAGAGGTCTCTTTTTCTCTTCTCTCATTTCCCCCCTTTGAGACTCTCACTTATTAGTGGGAGTTCTCACTTTCATTTTTACTACTTATGTCTTCCTGTGCAATAGATTGATAGTGATTCATATAATATACTTGTGCTGAAGCATTCTGGTGAACTAAGGTAGTGATGAAGCTTTTTATCATTTGAAGAAGTACAGGTAGTAAACAAAGAAGTAGTAAGCAGGTTCCTATTACTATTATAACTCCTATTACAAGAGTTTTAAGTCCTATCGCTGGGAACCAATTTCCAAACATGGCCCCAGGATGAAATCCGTGCCACACTTGAACGGGTACGTGTGCCAGTTTTGTTATATCTTTGACTATGTCTTCAACTACTTGCCCCTGATCATCTATGCGTAGACAGCAATTAATAAGATGAAATTTTCCACAAATCCCTCCTTCAGCTGCTAGCAAGTAGTCGAGAGCTAGTCTGTTTTGGTAGATAGCATTTCTCATCTGAGTCTCTTGCCAGGCAAGAACAGTCAAGGCTTGACTGGTTTTATTAGTAACAGTTTCTAAAACAGCTTGTAACCATATGATTCGGTTGAGCATGTAGATGGGGGTCCAATATCCCCACGAGTCATCTTGTGCCCAAGTGGCGGGCCCATAGTATTGTATAATTCTTTCAGGGGGCTGTTCATCATCTTTCTAGTTACCTATGGCTATGCTTTGCTTTTCGTGGGAAGCATAGACAGGGAATCCTAGGAGTTCACCTGTTTTTATGGGCAATAGGAAGAAAGATGGTTTAATAGTGCCAATTACACAACTACCTGTCCACTGATCAGGTAGCTTAGCATAGGCTCTATGTCCACATATCCAGTATAACCCAGTAGGGGCTGTCCAGTCCCAGTGGGATTCTGGGTTGGTCCAAACGGCCTGTAATCTTGGAAATTTACTTAACGGATTTTTTTCTGTGTGATTTGAACTCCACCATGTAACTGTTTTTGTGGTACCATTATACAGTTTCTGTCAAAGACAACTAAGCTGTCCTACAGGATGAGTGAATTCTTTTCCTTCTCTAGCTATGCAATATTGTCCAATAATTGAGAATTTTAGAACCCAGAAATTGTCAGGATGGTTCTTTTGGGCTGGGAATTCATCAGGAACTGGGCCCGTAGGGACTAATTCTCGGGCTTCCCATGGCCATTGATCTCTTATTACAGTTCCTCCACAAACATAACATGAAGTGACTTTTAAAGACTGTGCTACATGCTCGGCTAACTGCAAAAACAAATTTCTAGTTTTTCCTGGAATCTCAGGTACTGGCACATTTCATTCATCACAGAAAGTCTGAAATACTGGTTCTAGAGAGCGTTTTCGAACCTCCCCTTTTATTAAGATATTTATTCTAGGATCTAGTCCCTTTCCATCAATGCCTAGAGATACATGCTCTCCTTTTTCCCACTTTGGGTCTGAGGGATTTGTAATTATTAATTCTAAAGGGTTGCAGCTTCCACTTGTGCAGGAGGGACTGATTTTTCCTTTTTGGAGCCAAACAGGATCTTTTTCATAGTTTTTCCAAGTAGCCCAGATGACACAAGACCAGTATTAACACACATTTGTACATGAATATGATTCATGGCATATATACTTATTTCGGCTGTGTAACTCTTTTCCCAATCTAGAAAACCACATCCTATTCCTTGCTGATTGCTATTAATAGTGGCACAAGCATCAAATTTTAGGGTTACATGTTTGAGGAACCCTCTTTCTTCTGTTCTAGCTATTACTTTATTTGTGTCACCTAGAAAAGGACCAGTCCTTAGTCTTATTTCAAATACCGTGATCATGGGAGGTTCACAGGGGTCATAACACACATCTCGCTGATCACCTTCTGGATTACATACTTTGTACTGCTATTATATAAACATGTTCCTTTTGGAGTTCCTAGGCACTCATAATAACTATAGAAAAAAAGATTGTTTTAACTTGTTGTCCTACCTCAGTGACCTGATGTATACACTGAAAGCAATCCTCTATGTGAAAAGAAGCAGTGGAAGCTTTTACCACACAAGTCCATGTCTTAAGGAAAATAAGTACCACGATGATTTTCCTTATGCTTCAGCTGTGCGTAGATGAGTCAGCTTCAGGGTGTGACTGGAGCAGGGCTTGTCGTCCTCCTCAGAGTCACTTTACAGGGATTGTCCAGGCTTGGTTTGGCCTCCCAGGTTTCAGTGGCTGTGGGCTTTACGCGGCTGTGGTGAATCCAGACTGGGATTCCTTCTACCTTTACAGATGTAGGAGTGGTCAGGATAATGGTCTGGGGTCCTTTCCACCATGGCCACAAAGGAACTACTTTCCAGTTCTTGATCCACACATGGTCACCTGGAGAAAAAGGGTGAACTGGGGAGAATAAGCTGACCGGGTACCTCTCATTTACCCAAGTTGAGATTGTCTGGGTAATTTTCCCCAAGGCCTGCAGCTGTCACTGTAATTCAATTTCACCTAACTCTTGGGGAGTACCCGGAAGTCCTCGCAGTATAGGAGGAGTTCTATGATACAATATTTCATAAGAGGAATATCCTGTTTTCTTAGAGGAGGTGCACCTAATTTTAAACAATACCATAGGAAGGGTCCGTATCCATTTCCCTAAACTATTTTTGATAGTCAAATTCATTCACTCTACCTTTCCGGAACTCTGAGGTCAGTAGGCAGCATGTAACTTCCATGTGATTCCCAATACTTTTGCTGTCTTCTGTACTAAGTCAGCCACAAATGCCGGCCCATTATCTGAGCCAATCCGTAGAGGCAGTCCAAACCTAGGGACAAGATCTCGAAGAAGCACATGGGTTACTTCATGAGTTTTTCAGTTCGTGTCGGATAAGCCTCTACCCACCCAGAGTAAATACCCACTAGAACCAGTAAATACTTGTTGCCTCTGCATTTGTGCATCTCTGTGAAGTCCATGTGAAGCTTTTCAAAAGGAGCTGCTCCATAGGCTTGCATGCCAGGAGGAACAGAAGGGCCTTGCTTTGCATTGTGCTGTCGACAGGTAACGCATCACTGCGCTACTGTTTTAGCAAGAACTGGCAAGTGTGAGATGTAGAAGTATCGGCGTAACAGCTTTTCAAGTGACTCTTGGCCTAAATGGGTAGTTTCATGTACAGCCAGCACTACTGCGTCTCCTAGCAGCTGTGGCACAGCTATTCTCTCATCTGGTAACTTTATCCATCCTTCTTTTATTGTTTGTCCTCTCTCTGCCTGAAGAAAGTCTTTTTCCTCTTTAGAATAAGTAGGGACCAGATCAGGTTTTGAGGGAGTAGGGGGGCTGTGACTGATGTCTGGTAGGGAGTAGATGCTGCTTTTCGTGCCTCTGTGTCTGCTTAGGAGTTTCCTGGACTCACTGAGGTGGTAACTTGCTCGTGTCCCCTGCAATGCATGACTGCCACCTTTTGGGGTTTCCACACTGCCTCTAATAATTGTAGAATATCTTGTTGATATTTTATGTCCTTTCCCTCAGAATTTAACAGGCCTTTTTCTTTATATAATGCCCCAATAATTTGAAGAGTTAGAAAGGCGTATCAAGAGTCAGTATAAATGTTTACAGTCTTACCTTCACTGAGTTCTAGAGCCTGAGTTAAAGCAAAGAGTTCTGCTTTCTGGGTCAAAGTGTCCTGAGACAATGTCTTGGCTTCAATAAAATTATCCAAGGTTACCACCGCATATCCTGCACATCTTTCTCCTCGTGGGTTGATGAAGCTGCTCTCGTCTGCATATAACTCCCAGTCTACTGATGCCCATGGCTGGTCTCAAAGATCGGGTCTGCTAGAATAGACTGAGTCCAACACCTCTACACACTTGTGTTCAACAGGGCTGTCTGATACTGGGAAGAAGGTGGCAGGATTTAGTGTGTTACAGACTTCAATGGTTATGCAGGGGTTTTCACACAACAAGCTTTGGTACTTGGTTGATCTAGCATTCGTTAGCCAATGGTGTCCTTTGGTGTTCATTAAAGTTACCACCACATGGGGGGATTTATATTTAAGTTTTGCCCAAGAGTTAGCTTATCTGCTTCTTGTGCTAACAGGGCTGTAGCTGCCAGGGCTCTCAGACATGGAGGCCAGCCTTTTGAAACTCCATCTAGCTGTTTTGAGAGGTAGGTCACTGGTCTTGGCCAGGGCCCCACAGTTTGAGTGAAAACTCCGACTGCCATTTTTTCTCTTTCTAACACATAGAGTATGAAGGGCTTGGTCAAATCTGGTGGTCCCAGAGCTGGGGCTGACATAAGTTTTTCTTTTAACTTACAAAAGGCTTGCTGTTGTAGAGGCCCCCATTCAAAGGGCTCTTGGTCGACCCCCTTTGTAACCCTGTACAACGGTTTGACTAGCACCACAAAGTTTGGAATCTATAATCTGCAAAACTACACAGCTCCTAGGAATTCCCTTACTTGCCTTCTGGTTTTAGGTTCCGGTAGGCTGCAGATGACGTGCTTTCTTTCTGACCACAGGCTGTGTGCTCCCCTTTCTGAATAGTGAATCCCAGGTAGTGTAACTGCTGTCTGCAGATCTGAGCTTTCTTCTTGGACACCTTATAGCCACAGTCCTCCAGGTGCTGAAGTAGGGCATCCGTCCCTTTTGCACACCCGACTGCTATGGAGTGTCCTAGCAGAAGGTTGTCCACCTACTGGAGCAAGACACAGCCTAGGTCTTTAGCAGGAAACTTCTGGAGGTCTCGAGCCAACACCTCCCCAAGATGGTGGGGGAATTTTTTTTTTTTTTTTTTTT